>NC_142584.1:78038795-78190310 GCF_965207765.1 Zootoca vivipara | reverse complement strand
AAATGTCTCCTTAAGAGAGCAAAATCAGAGTTGATTTAATTAGATACTGCAAATCCCTGTGCTGATGCAGTTTCGTAATGAAACCTGATTTAGAGCAATGTGCTTAATAGTGTCCACATTAATTAAAGCAGGGTGTCTTTCAGGACCCATTTAAAGCTGTACATGTTTTCAAATATTTTTATATTGCTGGAAATGCATGTCTGTGGACTCGTGGGTATGTCTGGAAATGCTAATATGGAATCATGGGGAAAGTTATTACTGTATATAGGGAATGTGTTTGTATGTGTCAAAACAGTTTAATCTCTCTTTGCTCTCTGTTCTCCACCCCTTCTATTCTGTACCTTGTGCTAATGGAGCATCTGCATCCATTAACATGAGCACAGATGTGAGGACTTTTTGTGGGTCGATGATAGGCGGAGGGGAAGAGGGATTTCAGTGATCAAAGCATAGGAATACACTCAATACAGCATCCCTTTCTTAGCTCTTTGCCCTTTCATCTGACTCCTAGAACTGGAATATGTTACGCAAAAATAAGCAGATTATAAGCACATGCTCTCAATTTGCATGATTGACAGAATTCAGTTTTTGTTTGTGCAGCATTTTTAAAAACCTGAAGTATATACACAGTGTTGATGCAAGGACTGATTGTCTATGGGCTGGCATAGGGGAAATTATAGTTTTTTAGACCTTTATGATGTTATGGAGGAATCTGGATCCCATTAGAGATTGACTAAATCTTTAACAGATGTATGCTGAACAGGCTTTTGTGGTGGGTGGGAGGAAACCTATTTAATGTCTATGCCCCCCACCTCTGAACCTGTTTTTTTTTTGGTAAGTTTACTTAGAAGATTTTTAATATTATCTTGTACACAGGAGTAAATTTGCCTGATCATAGTGGGGCTTACTTGATAAGCTACAGTTCTGTGCTGTGTTTTCAAGTTGCTCCACAGGAATGTTGGCTTTAGAAGCTGCACATATTCTACAATAGAAGTTCCTGAGCGTATGAAGTAGAGAACCTTATTCTCTTTGGTTTCAAAACTCAACCCGAATGACAGTATTTAGGCTGTGCTCACAACACATGGCATAGTGATGTAGTCATACAGTGAAATCTGATCACTCTGTCCTCATTTGCACACAATGCTAAGTGAAACCATGGCTTACCACAAACATGCAGCCTCTTGGAGAGAAGATCACAGACACTTTGCTCCTCCCTCATTGTTCTGATGTTGCGCTAAGCCATGGTTTGGCTTAGCATGTCGTCTGAACCCAAGCTCATGGTTTTGCTCTCCCAGGCAATCCATGAGCTGTAAAACAATGGACAAGCTTGTGGTTGTTTTGGAGAGTGCTAAACCGCAAACCTAGGTTCAGGCTATAAGCCAAACCATGCTTAGTTCAGCACAGCACAACAACAGAATGTCTGGAGGAGGAGCAAAACACAGTCACAGTCTCCTCCAGAAGCCGGCATGGTTGCTCGTTTATGCTAAGCCATGGTTTGGTTTAGCATTATGTGAGAACCAGACCTCTGAAGGCATCAATGCACTGAAAATTGGTGGCTGTGGAACTTCTGTAGGATGAAGCCAATATAATTAGGAGTATCCTTTCTTTTTTTAAAAAAAGAAAAAGTGGGTCCTGCAGCCAGTCATCTCAGCATTTTTTGTAGAAACCAGCAGACCATTTATGGAGATTGTCAGATCCAATAACTGCTAATTTGAGATTGTCATACAAAGCAGGTTCTTTAGACTTTGGCAGCCAAGTACATTTTAAAAAGAAGTACAGGGTCATTAAACAAAATGAAGCAGACCTTTTGTGAAGACATCCCTGTTAGTTTTGTCATTCCATCTATTTATTATGCTCCAGCACGAGTGTCATTGCTTATGTGGCCAAAATAGTACCACCCACACACAAGACGGGGATGTATCAACAGGCTTGGAGAAGTACTAAATTTTTAAAGAAGAAAACTTAGGATGGGAATCCCCACCCCTACTCCAACAGTTAGTGACTATACCGGGTTGCCAGACTCAATAGTGGACAGGACTTCTGTGCCTTTAATTGCCCTGCTCTTGGAAACCTTAAAGAGAAACCAGCAGACCCTTTGCTTGGTAATTAATTTGCTGGTTTCTCTTTAAGGTTTCTAGACTCAAAAGAGAGCAGGGCAATTAAGTCCTGTCCTCTATTGAGTCTGGCAACCCTACTATAGTATGCTGACTGAATGTTGAGGGAGGTAAAGCAGAAAACCCAGTGAGAGGAGGAATGGAGAATTGTGGATGAGGGCCTGGCTGACTAGCACAGTGAACAGGAGCACTCCACGCTGCAACACTTCATTGTTCTCATCCACTTGCATAATAATGCTTATGTTGGGAATGATTTTTATATATATAAGAGCTTACTAGGGATGAAAGGATCTGTCCATTCTGGTTGCCTCAATTTCTCATTTTTCCAGTCATAAAATCAAGTCTCTTCATTTATTTGTTTAAATTATTAGTTGCCCTTTTATTACAAAAGCAACTCAAAGCCATGTGCAACAATAATCAAATGACATTCAGGTTAAAAGCCAAATCAAATAAAACAGAAAAATCTAAAACACATCCATATTTTTAGAAGGCAGGATTGAAACATCTCACCCACTAAAAGAGGCCATGGATAGTTAAAAGCCAAAGGCCTGTTGGGAAACAAAGTATGTATGCGTGATGCCTAAAAGTATGTAAGAATGTTACCAGGTGAGCCTCTTTGGGGAGAGCATTCCACAAGTGGGGAGTCTGAAAATACCCGTTCTTGTGTTGTCTCCCTCCAGAACTCCTATGGAGGGGGCACACAGAAAACAGCCTCAGATTCTGGTCAGAGTTGGTGAGGAGGTCTTTGAAGTATTGGGCTCCTGAGCGGCATAAGGCTTTATAGTTAAACCCAGTACGTTGAACTGGGCTCAGAAACTCATTGGTAGCCAGTGCAATCTGGCCAAGATTGGTGTTTTGTGCTCTGACTATCTTGTCTTAGTGAGCAACCTGGCCACTGAATTCTGGGCCAACTGTAGTTTACAAACAATCTTCAATGGCAGCCCCACATATAACTCATTGCAGTAATCTAACCTAGAGGTTACCAGAGTGTTGACAATAGAAGTTAGGCTATCCCTGTCCAGAAAGGAGCCAGAGTTGGTGAAAAGCCTGCCATGCCACTTAAGACTCAAGCAACAGTGATGGATCCAGAAGACCTCCCATGTATCTGCTCTTTCAGAAGTAGTGTAACCACATCAAGAGCAGGCCACCTGGTCTAGGGAACCAGACACTAACAGTGCCTCAGTTTTATCTGGATTGAGCTTCAGTATACTGACATACATCCACTTTATTACCAAAGCAAGACATTGGTCCAGCTCATCCATTGCCACCCCTGTAGATGCAAAGGAGAAGCAGAGCTGTGTATCACCAGCATATTGTTGACAATGAACTCAAAGACTCCAGATGATCCCATTCAGCAGTTTCATGTGGATGTCAAACAACATCACATGTTATTTTAATTAATATTTTCATTTTTGTGCATACTTTCCCTTAATATATGCATTTTTGAAAACCTTGGTTGGAGAACTTCATCACAAAATATGGCTGTGTATAAATTTAGAAGGATAGCTGTGCTTCAGAAAGAGGTAATTTAGTAGATTTGGCTTTAAATGTGTACTGAATTAAATTTCTCCTCTATTCCTTGTCCTCATGTTAGTTAATGGTTGAAAGGTAGGTCTGTAATGTAATTTCTCTTTCTTTCTTTCTTTCTTTCTTTCTTTCTTTCTTTCTTTCTTTCTTTCTTTCTTTCTTTCTTTGTCTCTCTATTTGCCTCTGCTTTACATCCTGAAATTTTATGTGTGAAAATGTGTATTATTTCCTCTGAGGAAGGATGTAACTAGAACTTGTACAGTCACCATGTTGTTCTCTTTGTGCACGGTAAAAAAAATTCTGCAGCTAGTGGCTTAACTAGATCCATGTGCACATTCCCCAACATTACCCTATCTTGGAGACTTTTGACAGCACAGACCATCTGTTTTGCCATGTGCATGCTGGGCCAGGTTTGCATGCAGAAACATGTTTGGTGCAGAAGCTTGCTACAGTGCATGAAGATCTGTAAATGATGTCACTTCCATGGAGGAATGATAAAGTGTAAAATGCTCCCAGCTAGCTTTTAGGTGAATCACCTTGCTTCATGAGATAAGATGATTCTGTGCTTATCCTCATCTGATCTTTGTAGGACTGTCCCTATTTCCACACAAAGAATCTCTCACTTACTTGTGGAAATGTATTCTTCAATTGATGTAGTTTCTCATTTTCCTCCCTTAAAGGGATTCTGCTTTAGATTCAGGAATTCTTTGCTTACCTCGTCTTATAATTAGCAGCAGTGCAAATATTATGTGAAATAAAATGTAGCATTTGCAGGAAAAATGTCAGGTGTGGACTTGCTATCCAATAAGATTAGACTCATTTGCCATATTGATTTGTTTGGATAGCCAGATCCAAATTCTGCACTTTGAATGCCCCCAACCCATTTTCTGTGAATGTAAATTGCAAATTGCAAAACAGGGTAACAAGTAGGCATCTGCAATAAATGTTGAACTGGATCGGCAGAGAGCAAGGAAGAAATAAGAATATATGGGGGGGAGCAGTTAGGGTCAGCAGTGGAGTTGGGAGTACTGGAGAGGTTCTGCAAGACCCGTGTGCTATTTTTCCTGATAAGTGAACATTTGTCCTAGCCTCTTCTGTTCTTGATTCTTTGGGTGGGATTCTACTGAGTTGTTGCATGCATGGTGTGAGGTCCACTCATGCAACCCTAAGTCTGCTCTGGCTAGTTGGAGGAACCTCCAGAACACAGTGGGGGGAATATTGTTGCATGAGTGGAACCTCATTCTGCGCTTGGAGCTATGTGGTACTCCCCTCTTTAACTCATGCCTTTTTGGTACAACCATGAAAGTTAGTAGCACTAAGAGCAGGGGTCCCCAAACTTACCCGGCTTTGGGCCGGATGCCTGCCGTGCCGATCGCGTGGTGGGCCGGGGGGGTGGGGGAGCGTGCATGGGGGTGCGGGAGCGCGTAGCTGTGCATGCCCATGCACATGCGCAAACACTATTTCTGGCACACTCCCGACCTGGAAAGCTCTGGAAATAGCTTGTGCGCAAGCCTCCTCCGACCTGGAAGTACACCGGAAATGACGTGCGTGCACGCATGCTACCTCCGTTGCTTTTCCGGGTTGCAAGTCGGCAGCCGCGCCGCACTGTGCCGGTAAGAGCGGCAGTGGCAGCGGGCGGCGGGAGTCCCCGGGGGCGGCATAAAAGAGCCTCGAGGGCTATATGTGGCCCCCGGGACGTAGTCTGGGGACCCCTGACTAAGAGCAACCAAGTAAATCCAGGGTTTAGCTGCACCTTTTAACCTTTGCTTTTGGTTGGAGGGGAAAAAGCATCCAGTCCTATGTGAGATAGCCACATACAAATCAGGGTTCCTTCTCTGAAGTTTTGCAGAGTCAACTTTGACTTGAAAGAGGGATTGTATGCAGAGCCTAATTATCTGCAGTCTTGACAATTCATTTGGTGGGGGCTGGGGGGAACAAAGGCCTACAATCCCCGACTTCAAAAGAGGTTATCTCCTTTGCCTAGTGCTTTGATCTGTATTAAGTGATGTCTGCAAGATTTATAGCTTGCTGGAAACTGAAACTGAAACTGGCTCCTCCTGTTTGGAACTGCTTTCTGATTAGCCAATGGTGAGGCCAGTGGATGTAATTCTCATGATTCGATTCCTTAGCGCTCACAGACCTGATAATAGTTTGAATCATTTATTTCTATAATACAAGGGATATGCAATAGTAAGACATACATATATATGAGATTGAGTGGTTGGCTTAAAAGATGAGGCCAGAGCCTTTTAAAGCTTTTGCAGAAAGGGCGTAGGTGTATTGCTAATTCAAAACCCACATTCCTCTTTACATTTGAGGTGGTTATTGGGAAAGGGCGAGGATACATTTGAGGTGGTTATTGGGAAAGGGCGTAGCTAAATACTTTTAGGTCTTGCTGATTTTAGTGTGGGGGCGCTTTGGGGAGAGAATAAGCCATTTTCATTCCAAATGGCCACTTAGCAAAGAACTTCATGTTCAGCAAAATTATGCGATAAAAAGCTTTCTTAAGTTAAGGAAAGTACAAATTTGTTTTTTAATGCTCTGCCGTGTAACAAACATGCGAGACCAAATACCTCCGGTATGTAGAAATTGTTATGAGAAAAACTGCTCCTTTTTCCTTATGGGGTACCCAAGCATACCTGCCAAGTTGCTGTCAGAGAAATAAGGGACCGGGCCGGAAATAGCAGACCGGAAGTAGCGCTGCCGCCACTTTGGAACGGGGCGGAGCATGCTCAGAAGTGGCTTTTGATGCTGCTTTGCCAAGTTCCAAAATGACCGCCGCGCCAGAAGTCGCACTGCAGCCATTTTGGAACTGGGCAGAGCAGCATCAAAAGTCACTTCTGAGCATGCTCCACCCAGTTCCAAAAGGCCGCCGCGCCAGAATAAACCGGGAAAAAACAAAAAAATCCGTTTTTTCCCAGTTAGGAACAGCTGGAAAAACGGGGATTTCCCGGGGAAAACGGGAGACTTGGCAGCTATGTACCCAAGAGCCCATACAGAGTCCTTTTGTAGGTTCTCTATCAGTAAGAGAAAATACCAGAGACCAACCAGAGAATATTGAGAAGCAAAGCAGCTAGTAAGCCTGATCTTTATTAAAGCTGTTGCAACAGGGTGCTCCCCACACACACGGGGCAGGGGAGGGACCCAGAACAAAGGTGTGCCCGCCCTTATATAGACTTATTAAATTGCCCACCCTCAAACTCCAGATCATACATACATGGCAGAAGGGGTGTATCCCAGGACCACCTCCCCCAATGCATCATACATACATCATAGGAGGGGCGGACTACAACAGAAATCTGAGTGCGTTGTTTATTTCTCTTGTCTGCTAGGTTGCTTGATTGGATTACCTGGGCATCCTGGCCACTCTCTTGTTATTCAGTTTCTGAATCCAGGTCACAGGCTCACACCCTATTCATATCTTAAATGTGCCCTTGAGATACAGGATTTGTGAAAGAGACAATGGGGAGATTTCCCATTTGCTTCGACCTTGCAGAGAAATATTTGAGGTCATTTTGGGAGAGAGAGAATGGTTTCAGGACTTTTCTGTGGGTTTCAGACATGTTGTACGGTATACATATTTGTATGTGTTTGTTTGGTACATTTATGAACACCTATTTTATATATAAAAGACCTTAAAATTCCTACAACAAAAGCAACCCCTTTTAAGGAGAATGATCTTAGACTAGCTCAATGGTTTACTAAAAGCCAAAGTCTTGGTTCATGTATTGGGCAGAAAATCCAGGTAGTTCCCTTTAAGCTGAGATCATGTCCAAAGGGTCCCCAATGTCTTCTTAAATGAAGTGGATGGTGACTGCGGAAGGGGGACTAGCTGGTGGTGGCACCTCAACTTGCAGTGCTGTATCTAGCACCACTTGCCTCATGCTGTGTTGGGCATTACTGTAGTGCCTAGACTGGAGTGTTTGGTGCCATGCCAATAGTTGTCCCCTCACCACCACCCCGGCCCAACTTCTATCTTTTTAAATCTGCAGTAAATTTGTTGGTTCTGTTTCTGATCTTATTTAAAATGCTGTCACTGTTTTTCTATTGCTGATGTTCCACAGGATTGTATTTTATATGAATCATGTTAGTTTGTTCCTAGAATTTATTTGCAAGCTGTTTTTGAAAAAAATCTTTAAAATTATAAGGTAGGATTTTATTTTATTGCAAGCACATGCTGCATGTGGCATGGGGCCCAATCCACCAGGGATTTTATTTGTTTAAGCTCTTGAAAAGCTGTTGTTTATTCCATTTAGGGCACAATCCAATTCTCTTGAGCAAACCTGTGGCTGGATCTGTAGTCTCCTCCTCTTCTGTCTGAAGTGCCTGCCTCATTTTGGCTGCGCAAACAATTTTTTAAAATCTCTCTCTCTCCCCCACCCGTAATAATAAAGAACAATAGAGGGGCTAAGGCAAACTGATAAGTTTTTAAATTCTAAAAACTTTGCTTACAATAGAAGGAACTAATTTGCTTCATGTATTCCAGTTTTTCTTGTGCAGGATGTCTAGAAGAACCAGTTAGCCTGCATATTCTAGACATTTTCTTTTATTTATGCACAGGTAGCATTCTCTTAGGCTGCAATCCTATATACCCACTTATCTGGAGCTAAGCTGTATTGAATTCAGTTAGACATACAGTACGGTATCTTCTGAGTATATAGGATTCTGCACTTATATGTGTAAAATAAGAATGTTTTTGGCCTTTCTCTGCCCCCATCTACCTTGCCCTTTTCCTCTACATACAGTGAGGTCAGTTGCTCAGAGCTTGGACTCTTATGATGGAGAGTTGCCAAGAAGCAGAGTGTTTTCTTGGAGGAGAATTGTTATTGCAACCTGAGCAAAACCAAGAAGAAATATCAAGAAGCCCCAAATAATTTTACAGATGGCCTGAAAATGAGCTTTAAGACCCAACTTTTTTTTACCTCTCCCCAATGTGTTGGGATACATTCACCAGCACAGCATCTGCACAACTTGCCCTGGCCTATATCCTCTGTTCGTTTTTTTAGGTGACCTGCCTAATTGGAGACTGTAAAAATGTGTTGTCTGAAACAACTTTGTGTCTTAAAATGACTATGTCTTTAATATTTATTTAAAGCATTTATACCAAGGTGCGCTGGACATTGCGATAAAGCAATCCAATGCAAAACAAAAAATGGAGTATGCAATTAATACGATCCAGTAAAAGCAACCTATCACAATTACAGTAACTGGGAATCATTCAATTGGATTTGGAGGCCATGGAAAGTTTTAATAACTAGATGATGTTTTGAAGAGCAATTAGAAGCTCATTACAGTACGTGTCTGCTGTGTTTCAGTGGGAAGTTTATTTCATAGGCTGGGGACCACCATGCAAAAGGCCATCCACCCCAGTTACCTCTGCAGGTGTAGATTATCTGAAATAACACTTTCTCCCATATAGATCTGCCTGTACATGTAATATTTTCAGGGGAGACCCCATTAGTTATGCCATGGCTTGCAGAGGTTTCTTTTTGTGGCAGCTTGGAGGACAGCCTTCTCTATGTCCATGTTGGCCCCCAGTTTGTGGAGGGAACTCATCTCCGAAATACATCAAGCACCAGCTGTGGTGAGCTTACATTTGCTTTTTAAAGCGTATCTATTCACTCACTCTTTACTTATTATTTACCTGATCAGTACACAAAGCCTTAAAACCTTGTCCTGGGAGCAGATTGGCACCCAGGCCAGTCAGTGCCAACCTTTGCTTTCAGGCGTATCGCACAAGAGTTGAATTTCCCTGAAAGCCTGTATTTGAAGGCTCACATTTTTGTGAGCTGAAGCCATGTGATGTGATAATAGCCTCCTTCTGAGCAGTGGGCGGCAAGGAGGAGCTGGGGGCAGGGGGCAGTGAATAGCTTCACCATTTTCTGTTCCCATTCTACTGTATGTGAGGTTATGACTAATCAGTTACACTGCAGGGGCATAAGGCGACTTCCAGTGGGTGATTCATTCTCCAGGCATTTGTCTGGGCTCTCTCTCTCTCTCTCTCTCTCTCTCTCTCTCTCTCTCTCTCTCTCTCTCTCTCTCTCTCTCTCTCTCTCTCTGTTTTTCTTTGCCTCTCCACTTCTGGCAGAATGCAGAGATGTATTTGTTCAGAGTTGGTAGCTGAGCAACAGGGAAAAATATAGCATGGATTTGGAATATGATCTATGAAAACTTTAACACAAGGAAGGGACACAAATAAACTTTGGCATCTAAGTAATTCTCACAACGAAGAACAAAAAAGAAAGAATTAGACTCTGACTGGATCCTTGGTAGCGAGAAACTGCCGATCTTGCAAGAAATAAACGGGCTGATGTGGGAGGAGAATTCTACCCCACCCCCAGGACATTATTCCTGCAGGCTATTTTGTTGTTATTTATTTATTGCAGACTTTTTTTGCCATAGGCTGATTCATTGAATTTGAACTTTGCTAGTTCAATGTTCCATGCTAGTTGTATGGTAGCTTGCTGTATGAGATTATAATTCTTTATCGAAGGTGGGGGAGGAGATGTTTAAAAATAGGAAAGAAAATAAAATGCATTGTTAGATAATGGCTGGGCAAATGTCCTAGGGGAAAGTTTCCTTGTAATTGTGTATATGCTGTATTAAACGAGCCCTTCCTTTACCTTCATGTTATGTTGGTATAAACAAGAACAGTCATACCTTGGAAGTCAAACTGAATCTGTTCCGGAAGTCCGTTCCACTTCCAAAATGTTCGAAAACCAAATTGCGGCTTCTGATTGGCTGCAGGAAGCTCCTGCAGCCAATCAGAAGCCATGGAATCCCCGTCAGACGTTTGGGTTCCAAAAGAACATTTGCAAACCCGAGCAATCACCTCTGGGCTTGTGGCGTTCAGGAGCCAAAACATCTGAGTTCCAGGTCGCTTGACAACCAATGTATGTCTTTTATATTTTTACTGCAATTTTCTGAATAACTAGAATAAGCAAAGTTCACTTAGCTGAAGTGAATTTTTTAAAAAAATGGTTGTATAATCTGAGGCAGGGGTGGGGCAATGCCTCACTGGTCCTTAGGATTCTCCCCAGACTATGCTCACCACCCCTCCAAGCCCTGAATCCTCCTTCATTGATTTTGCTGGGTGGAATGTCATTCAACTTTGACAATGCCTCTTGCTCGCCTCAATGGAGGTGACAAAGATGTGTGTGCACCTTCCACTTTTGTATGGCTGGAATGTAGTTTACTGTACAAAAGGTGAGAGTCACATCCTTTGTCTGGCCACTCTTGAGGTGCTGCCCGTAAAGGAATGCAGTCCTGGCTTCAGAATACTTGCTTCCTAGTCAATAAGTTCAGGATTGCAGCCATACTCCCAGTTTCTGCTTGTGTGTTCCTGGTGGATTATGCAAACTGTTTGAACCAGCGGATAGGAACATAGGAAGCTGCCATATATGGAGTCAGACTCTAGCTCAGTTCTGCCTACTCTGACTGGCAGCAGTTCTCCAGGATTTGAGGCAGGGGTCTCTGCCTTCCCTACCTGGAGATCTTCTACATGCAAGACAGATGCTGTGCATTGAACTACATGGCCTTTTGCTGATGCTGGAGTGGCTCTTGGCAAGCAATAGAAGATGTTACCTGCACCGTGGTGTTATATCCTCTGGCAGCTATGAAATGCCTATATATATATATGAGAGAATATTGTTGACTGATACATGTATGTTTTAACAATGGTTTTGTTTCAATCTGCCTGTTGTTGTTTTTATGCCCTGGGGCTCAACAAAGAAACTAAATTAACTTTGAGGCTATATAATCATCATTAACTGCCATAACGTAACTGGCAGTGTCAGCAGCTGACAAGTCTGTGCCTGAAAGTGTGTGCAATCTTAGGGTTAGAGTGGCGGTGAAGGACTGAACCTATTTGGAAAGGAGGAATGTGAGCAAAAGCTGAGACATCAGGAATAGAGAACCTGCACACCCACCAACCCACCCCATCAATGTAAGACTCCCAACCCCAGTCTAGGGGTGATTTTCTAGACCTGCTACACTGTTCCATCCCTACAGAACAGCCATACTGCAGCGTTTCTCAACCGCTGTTCCGCGGCACACTAGTGTGCCGCGAGACGCTGGCTGGTGTGCCGCGACGTGCGGCGACGAGAAGGGCGATTTGCATTGTCACATGCCTGGCGGCCGCCCTCAATCTTTCCCAACATCAGGGTCTTTTCCAAGACCCTTGGATGGATAGATTTGGCAAATGCAGTATTCTCCCCCAGCAGTATGCTGGAGCACAATTTTTGCATTCACTAAGCAAGATCGCCATGCTTTCATCTGTTTTTCACAAAATGCTGCTTTAATTTTCAGGATCAGCTTTAGTCTGCTGTTAAAGCAGAAGCTGGTTTGTTGTTTTGGCCCTGCCCATGTTTCCCCTCTGCATTTCGAATCATTTAGCAATGTTTTATGGACAGGAAATAGGAACTTCTGGTTCATACACACAGCTGGTTTGAATAAATCTCAAACCAAAGGGAACATGTGGAACTCCCCCACCCCCAGATGGTATCCAAGGGATCTCTACAGAACTCAGATCAAAACTTGTGCAGTTCCAATGGAGTGTTTGTTAAGACTACAATCTTTGTAAGGGGCATTTTAAAGACTTTTATTTAGTCCAACTTTCAGCTTGTCAAAATGACAAAATAAAGGGCTTCCAAATCAATGAAATGTCCTGAATTTAATCTGAATCTGTTGTTTTTATACAATTACAATATGCTAGTGAAAGAGAATTTAACCATAATTCACAGTGATGTGGTATATGCAAATATTTTTGGACATTTTAAATGTGATTTTCTTTTTCATTGTATTGTATTTGCGTTTGCCACCCTGAGCCTCTTTGGGTGGAAGGGTAGGAGAGAACATTTTTTAATAATAATAATAATAATAATAATAATAATAATAAATAGCAAATGGTATTCTTAAGCCTTAAAATGGGTTCACTTAATTAAGCAGCCCCCTTAGGCAGACGGGATTGTAAGGGATGAGGAACATACAGTATTGGCATATGTGGTAGGGATGTAACTATGTACAGTGCATAAGTTCTAGAAGCAGGTTGTAATGGAGATTGCTATTATTGTTGGCATGCAGGTCACCCTAGATGCTAAGCCATGTATCTTATGCTGCCAGCGAAGTCTTAATTCTCAACAATTAATTCTATATCTATTGTTGCTGCTCATCTTGTGATCTCTCAGGGGTGGAAAGACACATCTTGTTATCTATGGATCTGTGGTTTTAAAAATTCATGTTTATTGCCATTTCTGAAAACTGACTCATAAAATATGTGCTGCCAGGGGCGTTGTGGACCCCTCCAACTTTGCTTCTGCTTGGGAGCCAAACAATCTCATGGTTGGCACATTCACACTAAATATAAGTTTATTTGGCAACAGCCATGAATATTTGGTATGTAGGGTTGCCAGACTCAATAGTGGGCAGGACTTCTGTGCCTTTAATTGCCCTGCTCTCTTTTGAGCCTGGAAACCTTAAAGAGAAACCAGCAGACCCTTTGCTTGGAAATTAAACAAAGGGTCTGCTGGTTTCTCTTTAAGGTTTCCAGACTCAAAAGAGAGTAGGGCAATTAAAGGCACAGAAGTCCTGTCCACTATTGAGATTGGCAACCCTATTGGTATGTTTGGTACAGATATGAACCACTATGTAATTTATTTTATGCCAGTCATTCTTTTTATGCTTTCTATGCTTAGTATGCTTATTATTTTATTATCTTGTGATTTTATTTTTTCTGTTTTTATGACTGCTTTTAAGCATAGCTGCCAAGTTTTCCCTTTTCTCGCGAGGAAGCCTATTCAGCATAAGGGAAAATCACTTAAAAAAGGGATAACTTGGCAGCTATGTTTAAGTACAGATAGAGTGAACCCACAGCATCAGCAGCTGGCCACAATCAACCTTTGGGAACGTTATTCTCTATTTAGGTAGGACTGCTTTTAAAGGAAGGGCTGGTTCTGTGATGTTTTTATTGTAACAAGCTGTATGTGATCTTTTTGTGTGTATACATTTTAATTCTAGTGCTTAATTTATTAAAGTTAAAAACAATAAACAGCCAAAGGGTTTTCTTTTTCTTAGTAAAAACTGTCCCATTAAATTTCAGCTCAATCTCAGAATAAGGCCTGGAAACAATTGCATGGGCATGATAACAGGGCTTTAGTGGCATGGCAAGACTTATAAGTTTCTCATAGCTGCGCATAGAGAGTAGTTTTGCATATAAAGAGCTCCAAGGATCAGTCCAAATGCAATCAAGGAAACCTGTAAAGGCTACAAGAGAGGAACAAACCAAAAACAAAACCTAGCAGCCCCAAATCAGTTTGATACCTGTAATTCTCTCCCTGGAAGTACATCTCTGGCATGTTTGGCAAGCAACACAAGGGACATCGGGGATCAGAAATGGCCCATGCAGTTTAGAATCCTGGGGGCAAAGAAGGCCATGAGAGTCCCTATGTCAGTGGTGGCGAACCTTTTAGAGACCAAGTGCCCAAACTGCAACCCAAAACCCATTTATTTATCGCAAAGTGCCAACATGGCAATTTAACCTGAATACTGAGGTTTTAGTTTAGAAGCTACGAACATGAGTTTGACCAAACTGTGGGAGGCAGTGCAAGACAGGAGTGCCTGGCGTGCTATGGTCCATGGGGTCACGAAGAGTCGGACACGACTAAACGACTAAACAACAACAACAAAGTTTAGAAAAAACAACTCATACATTAGGGTTAATGTAACCCTTTTCATTGATATATAATTTTATGGTACAACTTGGTGTTTTTTTTAAAAAAATAATGTTTAGGGATTCTCTCATTTTGACTCAAGAAAATCACCATCAGGAAAAATAAATACACTTCTAATTGGGAAAAATAAATACAGTGAATTTCTTCACCTATTAAATTCACAAAATGTTTAGGGGCATGTGTCCCTACAGAAAAAAAGTAGTGTTATGAAGCATCGAACCTTGGAAATACACTTTCCCCAGAAGGTTCACTGGAGGGCTGTACTAAGAGCTACTAAGAGCTTGGAGGGGGGATTGTCCAGAGTTGTTGAGCTTTTTGGGGGGGATTATCAAGAGTTGTTGAGCTTTTTGGGGAGGAATTGCAGAAAAATGCTCACCAACACCACAGACTTACACCGATCGTCTCCACTGCAATGGCACCCAATCGAAAACAGCCCTTGACACAGCCACCGATCACACAATCACACGCACTATACCCGGAGAGAATTTCCTGCTCACGTCTTTCAGGAGCCCTGATGAAGCGTCGTCTGCCTAGACCAGGGGTGACGCTCCTCCCACACAGCCCGGAGAAGGAGGTGTGGTGCATGATTCATGTGAGTGTTCCTTTGTGTGTGCGCACTCTCTCGCCCATACACCCATCACTTCCCTGCTCCCCTACCCCCCTTCCATGCCAGCTGGCTGGCGGGTGCACAACACCACCCAACACTGCTGCGGGCACATGCTCTATGGAGCGTTTCCCGCCCGCAGCGGCATATGTGGTGGGTGGGAGCGGCCGCCCACTTCACCAACCCCCAATGTCCCTGCTTTGGTGACAGTGCGCGTGCCCACAGAGAGAGCTCTGAGTGCCGCCTCTGGCACACATGCCATAGGTTTGCCACCACTGCTCTATGTCCTAGCAGCTGCTGTTTATTTGCATTTAAATCATGCAAGTCTTCAAAGGTGGGGGAGTGTTGCCATTCCCATATTGCAGATATGGGACTGAGGCAGAGCTCATGGCTGTGATGAGGTCTGACCAGCAGATTGCCTGTTTCAGAGCTTATACTCTTAGGCATCGCCCTGGTCCTCAACTCAATAAGCTTCATGTTAGGAACTACATATTGGCAATACAGGATCCTGAAAGGTATCACGTGCTTCAGAGGTTGTTTTACTGACTTATCAAAGGAGTGCAGTTTGTATTTCAGTAGGTAGTGATTCAACAGCCACACTAGAGATGTAATAGTTCCTTTCTGCAAATGTTTTTTTTTTAATGTTATGTTTCTGGGGTTGAGACCATAGTTCATAGCTGTAGCTCATACTTTGCATTCAAGAATTCCAAGGCTCAACCACTGGCATCTCCAGTTAGGAAGAACAGGTAGGGGTTGATTGGAAATATGACTGCTAGGCAAGGTAGACAGCACTGGCCTAGATAGACAAATATGCCTGAGTTGCACAATTGCACCTAAGCTTTCCAGTCTGAGATATAAATGAGCTTTGTTACCCATACATACATATCTCCTTCTGTCTTCTCTTTGTGGGAGTTAGTCATTACATCCAGAAGTCTCCAATTAGCCATTGTTTCCTATTTTGTCTGAATCAGGAAACTGTGGTTGGCAGGTTTGGAACAGGCCAGGCTGATGGTTTTAAGATTCTGGCTTGTTCTGAATCTGTTGACCATAGTTTCCTAGTTCAGACAAATGAAAAGCTGCAGTTAATTGGAGAATTGTTGGCTTAATTACTGCATGACACACACAGAAGGGGCTGCATGTGACGGCACAAAGCTGTGGTTCCTATCTTGGCTTATTAAGTCAAGATGTGATTGTCCAAATCAGGCCATTGTCTGACCTGTTATAAGGCAGCTGCCTCTGTTCCAGAGCATCAGATTGGGCCATACTGTGTGGATCAGCCAGGCAGAAACAATTATGTGGCTTCCTCTGAATTGTCGCTCTTGGTAGCTACATTCTTAAGCAAGGAAGAGTCTTGATTCATATAAATCAGGACACATGCCCAGTTCACTGGGAATAGAGGGCTAGATTCTAATGTTCTCTATCTGTGTTAACATACTTTTGCTATGAAGTCAATGACTGTGCAAAGGATGTTCTTTCCCCTCATTAAATTTGCAAGAGTGCAAATTAGAGGAAAGTGATTTTGGTGCGTGCATGGCTCAGTTCTGGGGTTTAATCTGAGATTTCAGCCTGTTCGCTGAGCTTTGTTCAGAGATTATAATATTTAGAGTGATGGAATACGCAAGGAGAGGCATGTGCGCTTGGCAGTTGCGAGAGCCCTCATTCAGAGCAGAACATGAATCAAGAATTGCATAAACAGTGCTCCCTAATTCCCTAAACCAAAGTCTATTAGATCAGCTCTGGTGTGTGGAAATTCCTCCCCCATACCCGCTTTGCATCTGAGGAACAGTGCAGGCAGTTAAACCCTGAGTGGATGGGCTTAGCTAATTTAATGTGACCTTGATGTGAACTACATTAAGAAATCTCTTTGAGCACATCATGAAACCTAATCATTTTAAAAGCATCTGTCCCCTTGACACACAACTGGAAGAGGATGTCACTTTAAATTCTATGGGATGCTGCTGGGGCACATGATTATATAAATTAATGGGAATGTTACAGCTGGGGAAATAACTGCTTATTGTTTGGGATTGTTGTTTTGTTGCTGTTTTGGCAAAATTCCTAGGATTGTGAGCTCACCCTTAGATGTGGATTCACATTGAATTTTCTTTTGTCTTTAGCACATTATGTGTGGGTGGGGCCGGGGGAATGATAATGCAAACCATAATAGTTTGTATGTAAGAGAGTTACTTTGTATTTTGAAACCCCACCCCCTAATTACATTTCATAGGGTTGTAAATTAGCATTTTTTTGTGTAGCCTTGTGGGGAGGATGCATAATAATAAAATCCCTTTGGAGAGGGGCAGTGTAAAAGCAAATAACATTTGGCAGTTTTAATCAAGGGGACTCAACCTACTGAAATGGCTGGTGACTTTCAGTTAATTTTGAAGTAAGAATTGAATACTTCTTACTATTGAGAGTTGAATGGAACAAAGATAATATATTGAAGGCTCAGAAGAATGCAGAATGTATTTTTTTAATGCAGTTACCTGTGTCTGCATGGGCACATTCAGTCACTGCATTTCTGCTTACCATAAAAAAAATGCTTCTTTCCCCTATTAATCAGAGGGGCAAAGCAGCTATCATTGAGGCTTGGGCTTGGGCTTGGTATATTTCACTGCCATTGATGACCAAGCTAGGCATTATGCGAGAGATCCATGATCAGGATCTCCTGTGAATTGTGTTTGTATTACTAATTAGGAGATCCAAGTTGTTGGTTTGAAGACCGGAGAAGTGCAAATATTTGAGCCTCCCCCACCTCTTTCTCAATCCAAACTAAACGTGTTGGCTCTAAGTGGGGGAAACTCAGAGGTACAAAGCTAAGTGAGGCTGCTAATGAGAGAGAGAGGAGAGAGAGGAGAGAGAGAGAGAGAGATCAATGATTACTTGTAACATCACAGATTCCCTTTAGCACATGGGTAGGCACACTAAGGCCCGGAGGCCAGATCTGGCTCAATTGCCTTCTAAATCCGGCCCATGGACGCTCCAGCAATCAGCGTGTTTTTACATGAGTACTAGAATGTGTGCTTTTATTTAAAATGCATCTCTGGGTTATTTGTGGGGCATAGGAATTCATTCATTATTATTTTTCAAAATATAGTCCGGCCCCCCACAAGGTCTGAGGGACAGTGGACCGGCCCCCTGCTGAAAAAGTTTGCTGGCCCCTGCTGAAGCATGTCTAGTTTGGCCAAGGGACCATACCTCCTATTCCAGTGGGCTGATGCTAAGAGGGAGAGTCCATAGCTGTTCTTACATTGTTCTCCTATTTAAGGAGAGAGGAGGGGGGAGATATGTAACTGTGTAATCTTTGCATGATGAAGCACAATCTGCCGCATGGAATTTAGACAATAATGTAATTGTGCTAATAAGCTTCCCAGCTGCTTTTGTTAACCCAAACATAGTTAGCTGTATACATTCTTTGTATGTTCCCACACATAATTAGCTCAATAAAAATAGCTGGGGAGTGTGTGATATGATAATGGTAGGAGACAGAAGAGCTGAATCTGCCTGCAGGGAAAGTGTTTCCATTCATTGTGATGGCAGCCTTGCATATTAGGCTGCTGTACAAATCCTGCTTACATGGGAGTAAGCCCCGCTGAATTCAGTAGAATTTGCTTCCAGATATGCTTAGGAGTGCAGCCTTAGTCTAATCACTAGCTTCAGATATTTGCATTCCTGCATTTAACATGCGGCCTAGCAAAAAGAAGAACAGCCATATTTCCTTGCATATAGAAATCTGGAGATGATTCTCTCTGGCCACAGGTGAGCTGCTCCTTGCACATCTGTTCTTAGTCTGATGTGTTTTCATATTTGTGTTGCTGTTTGGTGCCATCAGTGAAGTAATACCGTAGAAGACAGGCCCCTGTCCTGAGGAACATACCATCTAAAATTCAGTGTGGAGGAGAGAGGAGGAAACAGGAAAGTTAGCTTAAACTTTGCCGCAGGGTGTGTTATCAGAGGGTGTGGGAACTAGGGGGTCTTGTGCCAAAGGCTTCATGGAAGAGATAGATTTTGAGGAGGTGTGGGGGGCTTAGAAGGCGGATCTAAGCAAACAAGAGAAGCAAGGGGGGATATAAGAGCAGAAAAGGAAGACAGAATTATTATGCTACCTTAATAAAAAAAATTCCTTCAGTAGCACCTTAAAGACCAACTAAGTTTTTATTTTGGTATGAGCTTTCGTGTGCATGCACACTTCTTCAGATACCTGAAGAATTAGGCTACCTTAAATTCTCCTTGAACATGTAATTGAAACCCTTACATTACTACTCATAAATATGTTGAGGAGTATAAGTCTAAACATGGAAAAATATTGATTTGTGGGTTTTGCTTCTCACTGGGGGTCCCTTCAGTTCTATGATTATGTGATTCTACTAAGTAATAGAGTTGATGCTTCACATACTATGAAATGCCTCTCTGAACTTGGGTTGTCTCTTATTTATTTGAGGAAAAACTATAACCGATTGGGAATATTCCTCCTAGCCATTCTTATTATTCTGAACAGTGTTTGGTCTTGTCCATATGTTCATGTCAGTAGCAATTAATCACCTTGAAATGTTCACAAGGATCTCCAAAAGGGTTGTCTGTGAACAGGATTTGTGGGTTGTTGGAAAACTCTGAGGGGGATGAAAGGTTGTGTGTGTGGCCACTGTTGGTGCTTCTGCAAATTGCGAAACTAGCCTACAGCCATTGACCAACAGAGAATTGTTAGAATCTGCAACTACATACATAAAAACACCACATTTCCCTGCTATTTATTCCTAACTGGCAGTTTGACAAATCCTAAATTGTCTGTTATGTGAGATTTGTAGTGAAATGGAAGAATTGTACAACATTTAATTGTCTGCAAAATACTCTATAGCAGTCTTGCTAGTTCGGCTAGAAAAGATACTAGCCTGTAAGGGAGATGCAGAGATCTAGATAGAGACCATTATCTGTGGCGCGACACTCCTTTTACTTGTATTTATTTTTGATTCAGATTTGTCATGGCCAATGGCTAGTACAATAAAGTGATTCGGATTGGGTTGGATACCGGTACTAGCCTGCAACCAATTTTACTAGACTACTTTTCCATACATACAGATACAAGTTGTTTGGGGTACATAAGTAGTCCACTCGCCTCCAGTTTGCTTTCTTGGAGCCACTTCTTGTAAAAGGTAAAAAGGTAAAGGACCCCTGGACAGTTAAGTCCAGTCAAAGGCGACTATGGGGTTGTGATGCTGATGGAGCCAGTGTTTGTCCACAGACAGCTTTCTGGGTCATGTGGCCAACATGACTAAAGCGCTTCTGGAGCAACGGAACACCGTGACAGAAACCAGAGCTCACGGAAACGCTGTTTACCTTCCCACCACAGCAGTACCTATTTTTCTACTTGCACTGGTATGCTTTCGAATTGCTAGGTTGGCAGGAGCTGGGACAGAGCAACGGGAGCGCACACCATCATGTGGATTTGAACCACCAACCTTCAGCAAGCCCAAGAGGCTCAGTGGTTTAGACCACAATGCCACCCGCTCCCTGCACTTCTTGTAACAGATATGCAGGTGGGTGGCTATAAAACAAGCCTGTTTCAGAGTTGTGCTTAATTGGCTCAGTGAGAAAACCACACATACCATAAAACAAATTGTGTACTAGTTGCTTTGTATTTACATAAGCATCTAGGGTAGTTCTTTTTGCAATTGTTTCTGCTTTGTTTAACCTTGCATGGCCAGATGCTCTGAGATACAAATAGATTATAACTGATCTGAACAAAATGTGGCTTCGTTTTTCTTTTCTGGCAGTAAGTCTGTAAGCCTAAAAATTGGTCGGGTGTTGCCTCTGACCTTCCCATTGTTGTTACTTGCAGAAACGTAGGAAAGTATTTGTTTCTTTTCTTTCTTTCTTTCTTTCTTTCTTTCTTTCTTTCTTTCTTTCTTTCTTTCTTTCTTTCTTTCTTTCTTTCTTTCTTTCTTTCTTTCTTTCTTTTCCTGCCAGTGTGCTGGACTGCAGCTGGAGTCTGTGTCGTAGAATCTCCTTTTCCTCCAGTATGTCTCTGGCAAAGGTGTCATAATAGAATATGGGGTTCTTAGCGTTCCTGAAATTGCAAGGATGGAGAGAATGCATTGATCCTTTAGCCTCGTCTGCTTATTTTGCTGTAGAGTAGTTCTTTATCCCTCTTGTTTCACACCATTTCGGTCATGTGCATCCCTCCCCCACCCCAGCCACATGAAGTCATGGGATACTGTTAAGTCTTGCATTGTGTTTTAAGTGTACTTCATAAAGGAATGCCCTTTTCCACATTCTGTTTCCATTGTTCCTTCTTGCAATCGGGGTCAGCCACGCAAGTTGCCTGCAGCGGCTCACTCTCCTTCCTTTTTGCCTCTGGCTTCAAGACTTGCTGAGTGGAGCCATGCTGTCTTAGTTTTGTCATTGCTTTTGTGGGTACTGTACATAATGTTAGCTTTTGTTTGTCAGATATGGGCCTTGCACTTCAGTAAGCACTGAAAGCTTCCATTCACTCAAAGGCATGGAGGCAATCCAGTGTTTGGGTGATTTCCCTCCCCCTGCATTATAGCACTGCTGAAAGGAGTTAGAGAGCTTTCCATTTTGTGGCGAAGCTTGCCTGAAGAGGCCCAAAGCTAATTGTTTGTCTGTTTAACGAATACTTTCTCTTTGTTAGCAGCAATCAAAATTCTGAAGCCTTCCTGTTGTTGTAAGGTAGCTTGGCCTTTCTCTACCCACATTGCGAAATGCCCTGATAACACTGGACCGCCCAGGATAGTAATAATCGAAATTGTATGTCATTTTTATGGCGTCATTCCGAGGCCGTTGTAGAAATGCTCCAGTGCTTCTGTGGCTTTAAAGGCACGATCTGCAAATTGATGGGAACAGTTGGAAGGGAGGCAATGTTGTGAGGCAATGTGTTCGCTGTGAGGTGAAACAGAAACATGTTTATTGCAAATGAAAAGCTTTCCCTTCTCGACACCATTCCGAGACATTATTGGTGCACGGTGCGCTGGAAAAAACGTGCTGTCATTGTATCTGCAATTGCTGTAATAACTCTTGTGGTATCTATAGCTTTCCCCTCTCAAATGCAGAGTTCCACTCTTCTGCAGGCACAAAGCAATGTTTCCACATAATAGAGTCCCCCCCCCCAGTTGTCTGCTTTCAGTCTCCATTTTATATTTTTCTGTTGCCTTTTGGGGATCTACAGCTGTGATTTGCTCCCCATTGTGATTTGCCACCCCTAGAGCTTTGGAAGGAGGGGGGGCAGTGTATAAATGTATTTCTATTGTTACACTTTGCATGGAAAAAAGTGCCTTTGTTTTGTTCCTCCTTACGCTTGAGGAACAATGGGTCTTGACTTAAAAGTGCTGCAGAATCCTTTATGGTTGCCTTCAAAAGACACACATGCTGGCATGAAGTGTGTTTTCTCCCCACACTTTATATAGAGAACAAGTTAAGTTCAGATGTATACTCAGGAAGCTGCCCTTCCCCCCATTGGATCTACCAGATCATCTCACTCAATGTTGTGTGTCTCTTCTGAGGCAAATATGTTGCCAGCTTTGCTACTGAAATGACAGGATGAAACATGGGGCTTCTGTACATGGAGTATGTATCACTGAGCAATGTCCCTGCCCTAGTGATTTTCCCCCTGCCCCATCTCTGTTACTAGCGGGCACTGGCTGTGGTGATGTGGCAAATTTTGCTGCGTGACAACTCTGGTTCACACAGATGGGTGTTGCTATAATTTCAAGGGTGGATTTCGTAATGAGAAAAGCCAGGATGTGAGAAGAACTTTCAGCTAGCCACTTCTCTGATGTAAAATGAGAATGTATCAATGCCCTTGATATGCTCCCAGTGAGCTGGGTTCAAGAGTTTGACTTGCCAGTAGGCCACTTAATGGGCATGGGGCCAGTAGTGTTGGACTAGGACCCAGGAGACCAGGGTTCAAACTCTCACTGGGCCATGAAGCTCCACTGAATGATGTTGGATCAGTCGCTGCCTCTCAGCATAATATACCTCACAGGGTTGTTGGGGGGGGGGTTATATGAGGAGGAAGGGGAACCATGTACACCATCTTGAACTTCTTGGAGAAAAAGATGGGATACAAATGCGATAAATGATTAGGACCTTTGCTCCCTGCAGAAGTGATTTTTTGTATACCGTTGTTCCTTTAGCTTAAGAGACTTTGCTCATGTATGTGTGTGCATGCATGTTGCCAAATTTCAGTGTTGTGTTATGTCCCTAATTTTGAAGGTTTGTGTGGAAGTGCGTGTTTTGGCCTGATAACAATGCCTTGCTGCTTATGGGTGGCCCCAAGTGCTGCAGAGCATGCCCCAAAATGACACACACTGCTAAAGGGGCCATGTTAAAATTCAAGCGCAGCTACGAATCAGAAGCCACAGCTTCCGATTCATTTCCTTCTTCGCAAGGCCCTAGAACAGAGATTTGATTCAAATCAGGTAATTTTCTGTTTGACGACAGCATTCGCCACTGCGATATGTGGAAGTCCATTGTCTCCTATCCCTTGCTTTTGTTGAGTGAAAATCCTGCAATGTTTAGTTCCAGTAAGGCATCTGCTTTGTTTTGCTTTCTTTTCTCTTACACCTCAAGCCTCCAGCAGCCTGGGAGTTGTTCCCTGTACAATTTGACAACTTCTCATGTCTCTCTCTCTCTCTCTCTCTCTCTCTCTCTCTCTCTCTCTCTCTCTCTCTCTCTCTCTCTCTCTCTGTCTGTCTTCTCCCCCCACCTTTCCCTTGATTTGCATGCTGATGAATGAGTGGTTTGTGCCTGAAGTGAAATGGGGATGTATATGCAAAACAGCCAGCAGCTGTTCCTAAAGAATCCGAGTTTATTTTCCTCCCTGTGGTGTGTGTCTCCTTGCCTTGTGGACAAGGACTCCATGCTGAATGAGAATTTTGAGTTCTGATAGCAAGAGAGCCTTTATGGATATAGTTCACTTGGTTACTCTTCTTTCCTGGCTCTGTAGTTTAGCCAGCACACAAAGATTCACTGGATAATAGCTTTTCATTGTTGCTGCTGCCTGCCAGCTTCTGTTGCAATTAAGGGGTAATCTTTTCTAAATGGTGCTAAATTAAGCTTAAATCCCTCTCTCATGCCACATTAAGAGGATGAATCCCTGGTTTTCTAAAAAGAGCTTATTGTTTCGGACAGTGACCAATCCAGTAGTCCAACAGTGGTCTTCAATAACTTGTGGTAGAATTCTCAACACTCTCACACACACACACTAATTCAAGGAAGAATTGCATAGGCAGTCAAAAGTCTCCACTATCACAAGAGAAATATCTCATTTGTCTCTTGTTTTCAAACTTGGGGGAGGGGAGATTCTACTTGCTATTTAGAATAATAAACTTATCTTCTTGGGTGACATAGATGCAGGGTCGTCTCAAGCATGTCGGGCGCCGTGGTGCGGAGATCGCTCCGGCGCCCCCGCCCCGTTTCTTGCCGCGGCTGGTGGGCTTCTGCGTGGCTCCCCCCATGGGCCCAGCACCCTGGCGCCCTGCGCCACCCAGCCTACCCCTAGAGCCGGCCCTGCATAGATGTGAGCTTCTGTGTAATACATGCCTCATCACGTCTAATTTTAACTGAGGGGTTCATTCACCTCGTTGATTTTGTAAAGGTTGACAACTTGTAGCGTTTGCTGTGGATAGTGTTCTTGGGTGGTATTTAGCTAAGTTTTACTCAGAGTAGACTCATTGAAATTAATGGCTGTGACAAAATTAGGTCCAGGAATTTCAATAGGTTTGCTCTGAGCAAAGCTTAGTTGCATACCACCGAATCCTTGCCATCTGGCTCAAAGCTCATCTGCTCACCCCTCTTGGTCAGCCTGCTGGAATCTACTCCCTCTTACCTGTGGGTGAGTGATAATGGTGGTGGTGGTGGTGTCTTGGTCAACCCTAAGTTGGCTTGCCGACCCACTGACTTTTCCTAATGGCACACACAATGGTAAATGGGAGAGCGGTTACGTTAAGGATTGGTCAGTAAATGAATGTCTGCCTTGTTGGTTAGAAATAAAGCTGCTAGTGTACAATTTCTGTGCCCTTCGATTTGTTCTAATGGATACGACACAAAAGCAGCTAATCTCAACCGATTAACCAAACCAAATAAAATACTCTTTTATTTGGACACATTTTGACAGGTTCCAAAAGAAGGCCACTGGACTACTGTTCCTAATGCAAGTCTGAAGGCCCCTGCCATTCAAGGATTGCAGCATTAATGTTGTTAATGTTTGAGCCAGAACTGTTTTAGGATGGGCTGCAGTTGGCAGCAGAAACAGCCTTTCCAAACTGCTGAGCATTCATCAAGGGTAGTTAATGTGGTAACCTCCAGTTGTTGGACTATCCCATCACCCCTAACCACTGACCATGCTGACTGAGGCTGTTGGGAGTTGTAGTGCAATACCTGCAGGCCACCATGTTGGCTATCCTAGGTCAGTGTTTCTCAACCAGTGTGCCTCCAGATGTTTTGGGACTACAACTCCCATCATCCCTAGCTAGCAAGACCAGTGGTCAGGAATGATGGGAGTTGTAGTCCCAAAACATCTGGAGGCACACTGGTTGAGAAACACTGTCCTAGGTATACACGAATGAGATCATTGTACTGAGCAGGAGTGGAGGGATGCTTGGAAAAGTGCTCCATTGGCAATGTGAGGGTGCTATGAAAGGATCAGCATACAGAGTACTTGTAATGCAGATCCAGGGAGCATTGCTTAGTCTCAACAGACTTTGTGATATTGTTATGTAGCCAAATCAGATTGGAAATTGTGATAGCATCCTTTTCAATGCACGGTCTTTGATTTATTGTGATTGCTTTCCAGGTATGATAAGTCCTGGTTTTCAAAAAACAAAAACAGCAACACACACACACACACACACACACACACACACACACACACTTCTGCCAAATCAGCTGCCAGTTTGGTGGAGCACAGCCAGAATAAATTTTAATTGAGAGGGGAAAATTTCAACAACACGCGGCATCAACACACACTACTCTCCTACAGACAAGAGAGAACATTGGCTCAGCTTTGCTACTACAAAGCAAAATACGGTTAATGCTGGGAAGCGAGGTGGAATTACTATGGAAAAGGGGCATGGGCATAGTCAGGATTTATTTTAGGGGGTGGGGCAGGCTTTATGTGTGTGGGGGGGGGGCAGAACTGAGAGATCTGTGATGCAATTGGTCAGTTAGTTAAGTATTTCTATTTATTTACTTGATTTAGGGTGGCAGCTGCCCCCTTGGCTCCCCCACCGGCTATGCCCATGAAAAGGGGAGAAGGGCGGTGAGTGGGGTGCATCTCTGAGATTGGCTTCCAAGTTGCAGAATGTAGTTTACAGGGAGCTGTCTTTATGGCCGTACCAGCCAAAAGTATTGGATACTGACACAGAAACTCCCGCGTCTGGATTATGACACTCAGCATTCAGATATAGATGATATTAAGCTGTCTTTCGGTCTTAATTTTTAGCATTCACGAGTTATGCAGCTATATCTTGATAACACTGGCCTAACTGGAAAATAAAATGCTTTCTGAGAAGGTGGCAGGAGGTGTGTTGGAATCAATAACCCCCAGGCTGTGTTTGTGTGTGTGTGTGTGTAATCCGTCTAGTGCTCCTATAGTCAATTAAAACAAAATTGACACAGGCTTTTTATTAGATGTGCAGACCAGCAGGCAATGAGGTCCTTGGCTGAATGCTGGGGGTCCTGGGTAAATTTAATTATAAGAAGTTTTCAATTAGTTGCTGCCATCTGTGACAAAAACCTAGTTGAACTGCTTGGAGATAATACATTAGCAACCTCTCACCAATATGCTCTGCAGCCCAATCTGAAGAACGGACTTGAAAGGCTGGCGTGCCAACAACTATGCATCAGATTTAGGTCACGGTTGCAGTAGGGCAGCATGTTGTTAAGTAGCTTAGGCGAAAAAGGTAGCTTTTGATTTACAACTGTTTATAAAAACATGGGCCAATACTGCTGAGCAAGAAGTACAGAAGCAAACTAATGAGCATGGGCATTGTTTAACTTTCTTTTATTTCCCTAGAACGGTATGGTATGGCTCTGCTTTAGTGCTGCCTGCCTGCAATAATTGAAAACGTGGGTTTTGGGTTGTGTTTTTTTTTTATAAAAAAAAAAGAGAAACAAAGGAGATATGAAGCCACCCTTTTGAAAGTGATCACCATTCCTGGTGCTAGTTATGCCTCACATTATACTTGTAGAGTGACACAGATGAGGGGGTAATGCAAACCATGGTTTATCCCCCCTATAAGCCAGTGATTGAAACCATGGTTTGCAGTGTTTTTGCAAGCTGTGGTCAGAAGGGTTCCTTGTTTGCCTTGCCTTGCCAACTTTGCATCAGTACACGTAAAAGAGAGGGGAATTGTTCTGAAGAGGGAATAAATTAAGTGGAGGGGAGGGGAATAAGTGTGCCCCAAACTAATTTCTGTTTTTGCAAACCATCATTTATAAGGAGCCAATGTTATGTCTGTACTAGGTTGTAGTCTGATTTAAATTATGGAGCCCTTTTAAGAGCACCATTCAAATGAAAGCATTGTGTTAGTGTTGCACAAGTGCAGAAAATTTTAGAATCTTACTATAGATGGCAAATACCCATGCATGCTACAGAAAGATAAGGAACAATGTCCCTTGTATCTGGAATGAATGTAACAATTGTAACATTACATATAGTACTTAATGCTGTCCAGCAAATAATAGAATTGAAAGTCACACACTAGGTGCAGAATTCTTCCTCTAGGCTTGTGGAACATGAGGATTTGTTACCTTAGCTCCATTATCTTGGAGAGCATGCCTGCAAATTCTACTAAATCTGATTTTAAGCTCTGCTCATGTTGCCTTGATGGCTTCCTGTAGGGAACGACTTCCAAAGCAGGCAATAAAACAATATTTACTCACTGCTGACTGCAATAAGGAATTTATTTTTAGCCACCTTCACCACAGAAAAAAAACAATAATCAGGTTTAGATAAGGCTTTTAAAACTTGGACTGTTTCCCTTGGTCCATTTTTCCATTCATGTTTCTGTAACTGATTCCACCACCACCACCCCCTCACCCCAGCGAGTGGTAATCCTAAACAATTCTTTATACACTGTCTAAAATCCTAATTATATGGGGCAGGTCTAATTTGATTTCAAGATTGGTCTTGTTTTTCAGTGGCCTCATATCATGTTTTTGTGTGTGTCTTTATAATTTGGATATAATTTTTCATAGTCAAATAAGTAACACATACTCTATCAGTAATGCTTTGGGTCTCTTGAGTATCTTAATCAGTTCATTGTTCCTGAAGGTTGTCAGTGTCACATAAATTGTGTGGCTCTTTTATGACCATGTACCTTCCAGGAACCTGACCAAGCATGTGTCGTACAACAGGACATAAGGTCATTGCTACCTGGACCACATGGTTGCTCTGCATATTCTGCTGTAGCCAAGACTGCAGCTGCCTTGCTTTTGTTGTATGCTCTGCTACTGCTTATGACTGTATTTTGTACACAGGCAAGGGATAAGTGGACAATGAATTACAGTCATATTTCGGGTTATGGCTGCTTCAGGTTGCGCGTCGCGCTGAACTCGGAAGTCTGGGAACGGGTTACTTCCGGGTTTCGGTGTTCGCGCATGCGCGCCGTTGTGGGTTGCGAACGTGCCTCCTGCATGGATCACGTTCACAACCCGAGCGTCCACTGTATACTGGAAACATAATCCAGCACAAATTAGCTTTTCTTATCGATGATGAGGCTGATGACAATAATAAAACATTATCATTCATTTATTATTAATAATTTATTAATCAACCTCTACACAACCATCTCAAGGCAATGTACAATTAAAATAGCAAAATACTCATGGCAAAGGCCCATTTATCCAGCTGGGAAAGCCTATCGGAACAAATTTTTCTTCAACCATTTCTGGAAAGTGCCTTCTCTGCTGAAGACATTCCCACAGTGGAATTGCATTCATGAATTTGTGGGAACTTGAAATTGTTTGAAATCTTCCAGTTGTGAAGATGATCCTAGACGGAATGAGTTGATAGCTGTTTCTGATCCTCTCTGGCATGGACAAAAATATATTGGGAGCATGAGGGCCAGACATTGTGGAAAATTTGGGCACACAGCTGCCCTATCCTGCTTCCTGCTCTGTGCTGCTCAGCTATGTCAAGAGTTGCCTTCATTTTTGCTGTGTTAACTGCTTGACACAATGTTCAATATATTCAGCTCACATCTGAAAGTTTGTATTCCCCCCCCTTTTTTAGCAGCTTCGCCCTTTCGTAGCAAGAATAAGTAAAGCAATACACTTTAATATCTTGAGGTTAATTCAAGTTGTGCCATGCCTGATATTTTGCTCTGCAGTTGAAGCTTCCTCTCAGCAAAATCTGTCCCTTGTGCTCATTGAAAACTATGGAGCAGCTTTGATTACCATTTTCCTGTGTGCAGAGAGAGCACAGTTTAGGCATTATTCATAGAAGATGACTTCACTGTTGCATCAGCACTGCCTTCAAACCCTGGCAAAAAGCACTTTTGTGTTTACAGAAGCAAAACGGCATAATATTGTTTTCTGCTGCTCCAGAGAAGCGGACACGGAGCAATGGATTCAAATTTCAAGAAAGAAGATTCCACCTAAACATTAGGAAGAACTTCCTGACAGTAAGAGTTGTTCGGCAGTGGAATTTGCTACCAAGGAGTGTGGTGGAGTCTCCTTCTTTGGAGGTATTTAAGCAGAGGCTTGACAGCCACATGTCAAGAATGCTTTGATGGTGTTTCCTGCTTGGCAGGGGGTTGGACTGGATGGCCCTTGTGGTCTCTTCCAACTCTATGATTCTATGAAATTAGGGCAGTGAAAGAGAAGATGCGTTTATTGCGACTTTTTATGCTCCTGGATCTTGTTTCTTAAATGCAAAGGTGATCTGAGAACTGCATCTTTATCAAACATCTACAAAAGTTTATACTGTACCAGGGTGAGCATTTGTGCAATGTAAGAAGCTGTTGGGACTGGTGGTAAAAACATTCCTTTTTAATATACAAACTGATCTTTTGAAAGAAAGAAAAAACCCTACATTGCTGAATATCAGCTTTGCGCTGTGAAGATTCCAACTCCCAAGCAATTAGAAGGGTAATAGCAGCAGGGCATCTCCACAGCAGGTGAATAGTTTTGCTGAACTGTAATAACTTTAAAATTGCATACCAGGCTTTCTGACCTGACTCATTAGTCTCTGTTCTAAGAGCATGACAGACCTCTTGTTCAGCAGATGTAGCTTTTTAAAAAATAATTAGCATCACCTTTGATTAGCTGCGTTGTGCCGTTGCTTTGTTTTAAAGCCTGGTTTAGCCTGCAAAATGGATCCCTGTTCTTCAGCTAACTCTAAAGCTAAGTCTGGAATACAGGAACTTGGTTCTATTTTTAACACAGTGCAGGCCACTTTCTGTTGTTTTTGGACAGGTACCAAAATATGGCAGTTCCCACTGGCACAATGATATTAGAAAGAGCTGAAATGTTGAGGCACTGAAACATTTAATGCAAGTAATGAATGGGAGGTTAGAATTTCAGGTTCAGGTTATTGTTCGGTTTCACCTGCTGGACTTCAGGTTTGATGCTCCCCCCCTTACCTTGCCTTTTACCTCCAGGCTCCCTTTTTATGTCTCCATGATTACCAGACATTAATATCTAGTAGTATCCGTAAGTATGGTGTAGTGGTTAAGAGCGGTAGACTCGTAATCTGGGGAGCCGGGTTCGCGTCTCCGCTCCTCCACATGCAGCTGCTGGGTGACCTTGGGCTAGTCACACTTCTCTGAAGTCTCTCAGCCCCACTCACCTCACAGGGTGTCTGTTGTGGGAGAGGAGGGGAAAGGAGATTGTCAGCCGCTTTGAGACTCCTTTGGGTGGTGATAAAGTGGGATATCAAATCCAAACTCTTCTCTTCTTTCTTGGCTGCATGTGAAAGGCAAGGCAGAACACCCTTATCCAGGGGTCAGCAACCTTTTTCAGCTGTGGGCCGGTCCACCGTCCCTCAGACCATGTGGGAGGCCAGACTATATTTTGAAAAAATAATAATGAACTAATTCCTATGCCCCACAAATAACCCAGAGGTGCATTTTAAATAAAAGGACACATTCTACTAATGTAAAAACACGCTGATTCCTGGACCCTCCACGGGGCCCCCAGGCCTTAGGTTGCCTACCCCTGTCCTTATCCGTTCTCTACAATACTGTACAGATAGATCGACAGGGACCGAACAGAAGAAGAATCTGTGGAGGCAGCCAAGAGGATTTTCAAAGGTAGTTTTTAAAGAAAAGGGAAATAACTTGGCCAGCTGTAGAAGTGGGTACAGAGAGGGTGTACCAATATATGTTAATGCTGGAAAGTAGCCTCTGCATTCTCCTGTTAGGCATAAAACTGTTGACATTTCTCTTTTGCTGCCCAACATTGTTCTGTATTTTTTCCTTAACCCTCCCTATTGTTCTTCCATATCATTAATAAATCTTTTTGACTTGCTGCGATTTTGTGTGTGGTTATTGCACAAAGCAATAGAGATCATCCAAGAAAATCTGGGGTGTCTGGATTTTCATATATATTTCCGAAGGCTCTGAGTTTGGAGCATGAGCGATTTCCTTTTGGAGTAGCAAGGCTAATACTGGTAAAGGTCCCATTGGGGGCCTGCTTATGTGACTTTTTCTTGCCCCGCCCGAGAGCCAGGATTCTGACCTCAGCTGCTTCAAGGGGGACATTGCATGTGCTAGCAATGGGGCCAACCAGGACTTCAAGCATGAGAGGGATGCATGAGACTTGCAGTAACAGACGTGGGTTTCCGAACCTACCGGGGTACTTGGATGAAGAGACAATCTGCATCAGAGCAGAATAGCCAAAGGCCCATCTAGTCTGACTCCAGCACCCTGTTCTCATAGTGGCCAACCAGACAGCATTTTGCTCTCCTGCAGTTTCCAGCAACTGGTACTCAGAATGATTTCCTTGTACTGTAGTTGGTTTTCCCCTGCAAAAAGCATTTTTGACATGACAGCTTAAAAATAGCCATCTGCTATTAAGTAATGTCATATGATCCTATAATTTCCCTTCTGCTTGCATGGTTTTTTTAAAAATAAATAAATCTAAAGGAGTCCTATTGGGCAAAATTCAGGACATGTGTTAAGTAACTACTCCTTCCTGTTTTCCATTTTGTAACTAAATGTTGGCACTGCTTATTCCTTGGAGAGACCTCTGACCAAATATATCTCCAGAGAGAATTATCCGTTTTGTTTTGTTTTGTTTTTGGAATGACCTTGACTCGCTGTTGACCAGTGACATCACCATCAGGAAGGCTTTGTAATGCAGCCCGTGAGTTCCTTCACACAGATGCTCTAGAGATATTAGTAGCATTTAAATGGATTGCTTTTTAGTCATGTTTCTCTCAGCCTCCCAGTCAGTTTGGCACCAGTATAGGATGTCTGTGGCACCTGGAGCCTGCCTGTGGCATGACATGGAAGCTGGCAAAATGCCTTGGATAGCCCCAGAAGGGGGAGGCTGGATGGGAAGAAGTAAGAAAGCATTTGCAGGATCAGAACAGTCAGGGAAATGGAGCAAAGAGGTCACAGGTTGAAGCCAGGAGAGGAAAGTAGCTGAAGGAAGAGCTGGCAGGCAGCTTGGCAAGACCGAAAAAGGAAGAAGACCGAGAAAGGACAGAAGGAGAACTGAGAAAGAGAACTGACTGACACAGGCCAGCATTAGGGGGGTGGAGTAGGAAGAGAGAAGAGTGAATAGACAAAAATGCAGAGAGGTGCAAGAAAACGTGGCTGGAGCAGTGTCAGTTGCAGGTTGATACCCACACCCAGTCCAGGAGAGAGCTGGGCTGGGGGGGCAGGTGTTATCCAGGTGGTTGTGGAGCTGGGGAGGGGCTTAAGTGCAGATGCCTGCTACTGGCAGACTGAATGTGCAGTCATACCTCGGTTTAAGTATGCTTCGGTTTGAGTACTTTCAGTTTAAGTACTCCACGGACCTGTCTGGAACAGATTAATCCACTTTCCATTACTTTCAATGGGAAAGTTCGCTTCAGCTTAAGTACAGACTTCCGGAACCAATTGTGTTTGTAAACCGAGGTACCACCGTATTGGTTAGTTTGCTGGCACATTATGATGGTTCAGAAAAACATACGTGGGGCGGGGATGGGACATTATCAGTCAGATGGACGGGGTATGTATATTATTATTATTATTTATTAACATTTCCCAAAAAACTTCAAAATTACTATTCAGTGCAGCCTTTTCCATCCCTTTAATTCTCCTGTCCCTGCTTCTGAATGAACCAAAAACCTCTTAATTACAGTCAGCAAAATTATTTGGGGAACCTTTAATTTTTCTCCTCCTCTGCAACTACTTTGCTATGTTCTCTGAAGATCTCTGGCTGCCAGTCTGTTTTTAAGCCACTTAAAAACAGCTCAAGCAGCTGTTGGTTTAGCAGTTTACCCCCAAGCAATTTTTGAGCTCCCCAGGATAGCTTTTTTTCCGGGCAGCCAGTCAGTCCTGTCGAAGGGCCATCAAGATGATTTCCTTCCCCTCAACCTCTCTCCTGCCTCTTCTGGCCTCCTGAGAGCAGGGCACAAGGAGGCACATGGCATGCAGCAGGAAAAAGAGGAGCTGAAAAGATGTCGTGCTAAATGCCCAAGTGTGTTTTGGCATGGAGGGCTCACTTGGCATGTCTGTGACAAGGATCTCATTTCCAAGGCTGTGAATAATGATTACAGCCTCAACTGTGTGTAACAAAACCAAATTGCCACTCCGTGGGGCAAACAGTGTTTGATTTCCTGTTTCCTGGTCAAAAGAGTTCACTTTCTTCAAAGCGGAAAAAATAAATGCTGACAAATGAAGCACCCTCCTTGCTGTGACTAATGTCCCCTGGCTCTTGATGCCATGTAATTAATCGTAGGATCACATAATTTCTCACTTTTGGGAATGTGGCTGATTTATGCAGTGTTTGTAAAACGTTTCAAACACAGAAGTGAGGCCTTCTGCATGGGGGACAGCTCCATGCAAGCAATCTGTATGTCAAGGTGCCTGAAAAAAACACAGCAAAATATCCACTGGCACCTTAAAAGACTTAACACCAGCGAGACTAGACAGCCAATGTGGTCTAGTGGTTAGTGTGTAGGACTAGGACCTGGGAAACCAGGGTTCGAATCCCCACTTTGCTATGAAACTCACTGGGTGACATTGGGCTAACCATGGCCTCTAAGCTTAACCTACCTCACAGGGTTGTTCTGGGGATTAAATGGGGAGGGAGAGAACCATGTACAGCACGTTGAGCTCCTTGCAATAAGTAGTCAATTTATTATAGCATAAATGTACTGCGGTTTTAGACTGTCCCCTAGCAAATTTGCAAGAGAAATAAGACCACCCAGTCAAAAGAATTGAGAGAATCACATTGGCATTGGGGAAACCATCTCAAGAGACAATAACTGAAACTGACAACACACCAGAAGATGATTTCAACCAGTTTGAACATCATCAGCAGCAACAACAAAAACTTTCTTAAAAAAACAATAAGGACGATGACAGGTAACTTGGGTTCCATCACTGAGGCCCCATCTACTCCAGACATTTAAAGCAGTATCATGCCACTTTATGTGGTCCTGGGATCTGCAGTTTAAGGGTGCTGAGAGTGCTTAGGACCCACCCCCATTTCCCTCAAAAAGCTACAGTTCCCAGAAGTGGGCTTGTTTGTTAAACCACTCTAGAAGTTGTCCCTCTGTGAGGGGAACAGGAGTTTCAGAACCTTTAACAAACCACAGTTCCCAGGGTTCTTTTGGGGAAGCCATGACTTTTAAAAGTGATATGATAAAGCTTTAAATGCATACTGGAGATCATGGGCCCTGAGAGAAGGCTTTAGGTCTCAAAAGCAATGATGGGAGCACTGTCAGCTGAGGGACCTCAGAAGATTTCAAAATTCAAACACTTGCTCAAAGGGCTATTGAATAATCCAACCAGAACTGCAGAACTACATTTAATAATTAATTATAGGGTTGGTCAGAGGAAGGGAGGGTAAGCGTAGGACATATATTACTTTGCATGATGATGAACACAGGTTAAACCTTGCCATCACGTGGAAGCCGGTTTAAGTTACTCCCATGTGCAAGTTCTAGTGTAGGAAACCATTTGCCAGCAGCAGAACATCCTGTGGTCAAGGAAGTTTTCTGTATGCCAATGGAACTATGTTTATTTGGGGCATTTGCTGTGGTGTTTACGAATTCTCTATACAGTATTTGTACCTTTGAAGCTTAGCACAGGTCAAACTAGCTGCCACATGGGTTAATTTTTGAGGGTTGCCTCTTTGTGGTGGTTTTTAACTTTTAGACCAGCTTTACTGTTTTTTTTCCAGAAGCGGTCTAGTAAATCTTCAAGGGTTGGGGGCTTTTTAAAAAACAAAACAAAAACCTTGAAAATATTGGCTGTGGCTGAATTTTTACTGCCTTTCACAACCCAAAGATGTTCTCTTTTCATTCTGATCACCTAGAATTTGTGAAGTTTCTTGTACATGCACATCTAATATAGTCCTTTGGAAAATGGAGCACAGAGCAAGACCATGGCTTCCCCCCGCCTCCTTCTCTGATCTTGTTTGGATTCTAGTAGACGAAAATGAAACTTGAGGCTCAGCAGGGACAGTTTAATGTGCTAACATTCCTTAGTGCCCATTTCTGAATCCAGCTAATAAGGGTCATGTTTCTGGATTGCTGGATTCCTTTCTTATTCTTCCCCCTTAAAGAAGACGTTCGCTCAAGGCCTATTCACTTAACAAGGGCAATGGGGACCTCTTCTCAATAAGACTGCTTTATTTTTAATGCTTCTTCCCGCACCAGCACTTTCTCTTGGGGGGTGCTTCTTTCCTCGACTGAATTACAATAAATGCCTTTTAGCGGCATTTGTTGTAATCACGTGTCCATGCCCGTTAGCTTCCAAACACAGCATTATTGTCAAGGGGGGGATGCTGTACATGGCAATGTAAATGTAATGGGGAGAATCCAGCCTGCCTTGAAATGCGCCATGTGAATGGGGAAAGCAGCAGTTAATGTCTCAGCGTTGGTTCAACTGTTGAGTACAATTAGCTTCATCTATCAGCCTTTCACTTCAGAGAAAAGGGCAGTGTGGCATTTATTAAAGGACGGCCTTGTTCTGCTTTGACATTTCAGAGCCACATGTCACTGGGTGTCTCAGCTGGAGGAATGGGGGAGACTGGGGGACACAACAATGTCTATGTGGGACTTGGATTGAAACTGGCAGTGCCTTGGAGATGTGGAAGCGAATGGAGACCCTCTGCTTTAGAAGTGGCGGTGGTGGTGTGGGGAGGGACGGGGCTCCCAAGTGTGAATGCTTTCCCCTTTTTTGCTTTCTAGGAAAAAGTTGCTAGACAGACATCTCCATGGGCTATTAGTGATGCCCCTTCTCGCACTTCCAGCAGAAGTGTTTAATTGGAGCCTGCTGTGAGGAGAGCTCTGATTCCAGGAGGCCTGCAGTGTGATAAAGGTTACATCATTTCACTGCCACTCTGGATTGTGATAATATGTTGAGCTCTTCCCCCACCCCTCTCTCTCTCTACACACACACACACACACACACACACACACACACAGACAAAACACACACACACACACACACACACACACAAAACACACACACACACACACACACACACAGCTTTATCTTCTTTATGATGACACACAAGGGGAAGGAGGGTGACAGGATAGCGCTGTTGCTTTTCAGTGCAGCAGACATTTCAGATGGTGCAGCCTCCATCGGGTGGGGCAATTTGGGGTGGTTCATACAAATGCATTGTGTTTAAATGGAAAATTTGCAGACAAGCAGAAGTGGTGTTTGCGATAGCATCTTGGGGGAGGGCCGCAGCAAAGTGATAGAGCATTTGCTTTGCATGCAGAATCTGTGGTGTTCATTGGCAACCCAGATCTTCAGTTGCCTAAGCATGCCTCATGGAAGAGTCTCTCTCTCTCTCTCTCTCTCTCTCTCTCTCTCTCTCTCTCTCGTTAGGTGTGGGAGAAAAAGTGCTTGGCTCTGCAAATTGGAAAGAAGTAGGGTAGAGAACAAAATGTTTTATTAGGCTCTTAAGTGCATACTTGGGGTTATTTTGGCTCTGCTCAGATTACTAGTGACATTGGGTTTAGTTGCTGGGGACGTAGATAGCATTCTCATTGTTAATTCCTGGATCACCTTCCAGGCTTTTCCCCTGGGAATTTTATGTGGATTTACTTCAGGTATTCCCTGTTCACATGCTGTCTGAAGGTGGATCTATTCTAGTGAGCCAGTGTGGTGTAGTGGTTAAGAGCGGTAGCCTCGTAATCTGGGGAACCAGGTTCGCGTCTCTGCTCCTCCACATGCAGCTGCTGGGTGACCTTGGGCTAGTCACACTTCTCTGAAGTCTCTCAGCCCCACCCACCTCACAGGGTGTCTGTTGTGGGGGAGGAGGGGAAAGGAGATTGTTAGCCGCTTTGAGACTCCTTCGGGTAGTGATAAAGCGGGATATCAAATCCAAACTACTCTTCTTCTTCTTCTTCTTCTTCTTCTTCTTCTTCTTCTTCTTCTTCTTCTTCTTCTTCTTCTACTACTACTACTACACTTAAATCCACATGCTTTACAGGAGATCACAAAAAAGAGAAAGAAAGCAGGCGGGTTTTCTCCGAGCTTTTCCTGTGGAACCAGCACCTTCTCTCATTGAATACAAAGTTTTATCGTTTCTGCATAAGCCAGCAGGTCTTTGCACATAAAGGGAAAACAAGCCACTTGAGCACAATGCCTGTGGCACCTAATACACTAGCATATTCAAATACAGCAGCAAACTTGGATTCAAGGCCAAGTGCACACTTGGAGATCTGCACTCTGATGAACATGCCTGTCTGACAAGTATAAGAAGGCCCTAATGTAGATTTTTTTTGTTGATGAGTTGATAGCCCTGATATTGAATGATTGGTGTGTAATATTGATCATCCCCTAGCTGGTATAATCTGGAGTGAGAAACCTCAGCCAAATGCAGTCTTCCAGATCTCTCTCTTTAATCCTCAGGACTCTTCCTCTGGCTCCACCCCTTCTCAGGCCACACCCCTCACCAGTCTTGCTCCATGCCCTCCTCAAGGAGCACTGCATCCTTGAACTACAATGATACCTGTTGCTTGCCCAAATGGGTGATACCGTGTTTCCCCTTTTTTAAGACACCGTCTTATAACTTTTTTTCCTCAAAAACACACACGGTGTCTTATTTTCAGGGGATGTCTTAAGGCTTGGTGTTCTAGTAGTCAGTGCAATCACACATGACACTTTCTGGCACATCCAGTTTGTGATCCACTATAAATATGACTCCATCATCACCATCATCAACATCATTAGTTATGCATGGACAGAAGTATGTATGGCATCAGGTGCATAATTTAGCTTTTTTCTAAAACGTGTGTCTAGTTTTCATAGAGAATATCCGAAAATACCCATCCAGACCATAAGAAGCTGCCTTAGACCTAGTCAGACGATTGTCAATCCAGCTCAGTGTTGTTTACACTGATTGGCAATGGCTCTTCTGCAGGATTTCAGGTGGGAAGTCTCTCCCAGTCCTACCTGGAGATTCTGGGGATTGTACCTGGGACCTTCTGCATGCAAAGCAGATGCTTTGCAACTGAGCCACGGCCTGGAGATGTGATGCACACAGAGAACTCGAATAAGCATAGGATGCTCCACTAATTTCAGTAGAGAGAAAAGATCAATGTGCTCAAGAGAACATGCTAACCCATGGGAGAGCCAGGGCTCCTGCACCCACAATAAATTTCTGCATTGGAGCACTTATCTCCAGAAGGCTACACTTCTTAGGGCAGTAAGGTTGGGTGGCTCTTCCTAGCCTCCTGGTCCACCTTTGTGCCCTTCATCTTTGTTCTCCTATTACCACCCATGCATGCATTTCATCCAGCCATTCCACCACCCTCTGCCAAAAGAACTGTAAATTCTCCTAATACTCAAATATCTGGTTAAGAAGAAAATATGCCAATTGAGCAAGTTATGTTAATTAAAGGTATTTGCATACACATGATTGCATACATATTACTGCTTTGCATAATTAATATTAAGCATAGCATTCTAGGACTGGAAAAGGCAAGAAATCCACCCATTTTCTACCATTAACAGAGGGTCTTCCACACTTGATTTTTCTCTTCCCCACTTCGCTTGGAGAGGCGAGAGCCCGAGCGGGAGACGTGCGCTCTACAAAGCTCTGCACTCACTTCATCCGCCCGACGGGAAAGCGAAGCGGGGAAGAGAAAAAACTGAAGCGGCTCTTTTTCTCTTCCCCACTTTGCTTGGAGAGGCGAGCGCCCGAGCAGGAGACGCGCGCTCTGCAAAGCTCTTTTTCTCTTCCCCACTTCACTTTCCCGTCGGGCAGATGAAGTGAGTGCAGAGCTTTGCAGAGCGTGCGTCTCCTGCTCGGGCGCTCGCCTCCCCAAGCAAAGTGGGGAAGAGAAAAAGAGCCGCTTCAGTTTTTTCTCTTTTTCTCTTCCCCACTTTGCTTTCCCGGCGGGCAGATGAAGTGAGTGCGGAGCTTTGCAGAGCGCGCGTCTCCCGCTCGGGCGCTCGCCTCTCCATGTGACCGCACGGCTCTTTTGCTGCTGCCGCGTGGAAGCGGCTGGGGTCAGGAGCGCCCTAGCCAGCGGCCTCATCTCTTCCTGGCCCTGCCAAGGAGGCCTGCCGCCCCGCCGCTGCCGAGCGCTCCGTCCGCGCCAGTGGGCGCTCCCGTCTGCGCTGCTGGGCGCTCCACCCGGGCGCTGCTGAGCGCTCTGCGCTGCAGCAGCCGGTTCCGGGTGGCGGGGTGGCAGGCTGAAATCACTTCAAACGGCGTTTTTAAACGCCATTTTCCCTCCTCACGGCTGACTTAGCTACCGGTAGGCGCGCGCTGCAGCTGAGCCAGGAACAGCTGATTCTCGTGCTACAGCTAATCCGTATCTCCGCGCTCTGCTTCCTTGCTTTGCCCACCACTGCTGAGCGTTCCACGCTGCAGCAGCTGGTTCCAGGCCCCGAGCTGGCAGGCATGGGGGTATGTCTTATTTTCGGGGTATGTCTTATATTGCTCAAATGCTTAAAATTGCTGCCCTGGCTTACTTTATGAGTACGTATTAAAAAAGGGGAAACACGGTAGATAATTTTTGTGTGTGCACTTAGAAAGTTCTGGCTCTTGTGTGGTTGGAATGTAGCCTACTGTTTGAACCACATCTGCTGCTCTGGCTCACTTTTACTTCTGGTCCCACCACCATTTGACTCAGGTGATGTCTACTTTTGATATGTGCCTTCAGATGGTTTTCCGTAAGCGAATACTGCCCTTGGACAGAAACCCCACCCCTTTTCTAGAAGCATAAACATAGTGGCTCTTGTGGTTGGGTTGTCAAGTGGTTGCCAGTGAATATTAAAAAATTTGTGGAAATCCTGGAAGCCAGTTTTGCACAATCTTCTTAGGAGATGGTAAAGATCAGTGCAACACTGAAAGAAAGAAAAATATTGTTCAAAATGCTTTGTTCTTGTCCAGACTGTCCCCCTCTCTCTTGTCAAAGACAGGAAGGGAGAACACCAAGGAGCTCGCCACACTCAAGTCAACATCAAGAGCACAGTAGGATATTTTAATCAAAGAACACGAGAAAAGCCTGTTGGATCAGGCCAGTGTCTTGTCTAGTCCAGCTTCCTTTTTTTGTCACAGTGGCCAACTAGATGCCTGTGGGAGCCCCCAAACAAGACTTGAGCACAACAGCCAGCACACAGGACTTGACTAATGCTCAGCATTTCAGGAATTGTATACACATGTGCGCAGAAGTAATCCTCATTGAGTTTAATCTTTTTTTTTTTAAGATGAAAACCTACAGCACAGTGGGGTCTTATTTGAGTAAGCACGAATGCTGCTTTATCCTTGTACCATTTTATAATCAGCAAAAGGGAAAAAACCAAAACTTTAAATGAACTTACTTTTTAAAGAAAATCACCACCACCCTATAAATTCTGATAATTTTTGCTGAGGAGGAATGTTTGGATGAGAGTTTTCAGCTGGAGGTAATAAGTGATTAGAATATGTATATGCAGGGCATACACTAAAGCCTGATTTAACAGCTTGAGATGCTTCTTCTTCTGGATGTTACTGTGCCAACCCCAGATTAGTCTTCAGTTTATAGAGATTCATGTCATCGCCATGCTGCTGACCAGTGTTTGACCCCATAGCTATATCATCCTCTTTATACATGAACTTCAATCCTTCTGTTCTTTTGAGAGGGTTACAGCACAGTTTCCAAGAATCACGCTCACTGGAAACCAATATGTAAAAGTCAGAATTGGCTAGAATTATTATTCTCTTGGGGTAACTGCTTCCTAATTAATTATTGGGGGTGTGCATAAGAAGGGGGTGGGGAGAGGGAGCGGAACCATTTTTTAAAAAACCTGTTATAATAATCCCAAACTGAAGACCTGAATCTGAACTCAAATTAATTTCGCATCTGGATTTTGGCTGGGGGAATGACCTTCGTATTTTTAATCTATTCCTGGGATTCACTCAGATCCTGATCTTGTCAAGATTACAATTTACATTTTCTTATAGGCTTGCAATTTGTATTTTAACCAATTAAACTGCATTGCAATGGCAAGCCTGAAAGCTTGATTTTTTACCAAGAACAAAGGGTTAAAGACTAAGGGTGATATTCAACTGAGTTTGTGGTGAGAAGGGGGTAGGTTTATGTCTTTGTGTGTCACAGTTCCTAGGGCAGTGGCTATTTTTATTTTATTTTTTGAGAGGGGAGGGGTTAGTTGTGCTGCAGGATAGTAATGCTGAAAATTTCGGAACTCTTGCCCTGTAACGCTGCACGCCTGCTTGGCTTGTCTGGTTTATTAACCTTAACAAATCATGTGGAGGCTGCTATGAATTATGCAGGACAGCCTGACCCATTTGCTGGCAAATCTGTTTGCAGGGCAAGGCAGGTCACGTGCGGTCTGTGGGATTGCATTGGCAAAAAAAAGCTTTCTAGCCTCAGAGGTGCTCAGTGGACCCTTTGCCTTAACAGTACATCTATTGTTCAACAATTAGGAAGTAATTGTTAGGGGGGGGGAGTGAGGGGAATGCTGGAAATATGCCATGCCAGAATTCTGTAAAGCTTTCCAGGTGTGGTCTGGTCAGGTGATGTTTGCCATCAATCAAGCAATGGCTCAAAATGCCTGGTTTTGGAGTAGCTCAGGGGTCAGCAAACATTTTCAGCAGGGGGCCAGTCCACTGTCCCTCAGACCTTGTGGGAGGCCGGATTATATTTTTTGGGGGGAAATGAACTAATTCTTATGCCCCACAAATAACCCAGAGATGCATTTTAAATAAAAGGACACATTCTACTCATGTAACAACAGGCTGATTCTCGGACCATCTGTGGGCCAGATTTAGAAGGCGATTGGGCTGGATCCGGCCCCCGGGCCTTAGTTTGCCTACCCATGGTGTAGCTGCTTAGAACAGGGGTCGGCAAGGTTTACCTCGCCTGGGCCGGTTCACTCCAGCGGAGATCCCTCCGTGGGCCGGATTTGTGCATGTGTGATTTCCGGCGTCTGCGCAGACACAATTTCCGGTGTCTGCATCTGCACAGACGCAATTTCTGACGCCTCGGAAGCAAGTCCCCATGCCGTGCTGCGCCGGTTTAGCCCAGCGTGCAGGGACTCTCCGTGGCCGGCTCAGTTCAGGGGGGGCTCGTGGGCTGGTTAAACAACCCCCGTGGGCTGCTTGTGGCCCATGGGCCTTAGGTTGCCTACCCCTGGCTTAGAACAAGAGAAATTGCTCTGGAGAGAGGGCAGGTGGCGGAGGGAACTAGGATGGGATTCTTCTGCTTGCTATTCATTTCTGGATACATGGTATACATTTTGGCAAAGGGCAGTATCCTGACAAATCAGATCAGGATCATGTATGCCAGCAAGAGAGAAAGCACTGCCGATACATCTCACGCAGATCCCAAGTATTCCGTCATTTATGCATAATGTACCCTGTGCAAATTTTAAGTCAGTGTTGTCACAAGTACTGTTGGATATAGTTTAGAGTCTAGGGAGATGGAGGGGCCTGGAATGAGTGCACCAGACCATCTGTCTCCTAGGGTCTCCACGTGTGTAGGGGCCAGCGAGGAATTACTGCAGCTCAGTGCATTCATTGTACAGTGGAACCTCGGTTTATGAACACCTCGGTTTATGAATTTTCGGTTTATGAACACCGTGGACCCAGCTGGAACAGATTAATTCATTTTCCATTACTTTCAATGGGAAAGTTCGCTTCAGTTTATGAACGCTTCAGTTTATGAACAGACTTCCGGAACCAATTACACCCATGCTTCAGTTTATGAACGCTTCAGTTTAAGTACTCTGCGGACCGTCTGGAACGGATTAATCCACTTTCCATTACTTTCAATGGAAAAGTTCACTTCAGTTTATGAACGCTTCAGTTTATGAACAGACTTCCGGAACCAATTGTGTTCATAAACCGAGGTACCACTGTAAAACAAAATGTGTATGTGCATGCCTGTCTCCATCTCCCCCAGCACCCTCTGTGCAACAGTGGCAGAAGATCACCCTGTGCTGACTAGAATGAAAGGTGGCGTTATTTCTTTACGGACTCTTTGAATAAAATGGATGTGTCTTGAGTTCTTTTCGCCTCTAATTATTGCACTAATAAGTGGAACGGGATGGCTCAGGAGACTGACTGTTCTTTCAAGCCAGATCCGCTTGCCTTTAGTCAGCTGGGACCAAAAGCAATTACTCGTTGATGGATGGCTAGTGGCCCATGTGTGCAAATTCAATGGCTTCGGGGAAGTTGCTTGCAGACAGATGTCCGCACTGCAACAAACTCTGGGGATTAAATTCAGCAGCAGTCTGACCGTCTGGGGCTGGCTGTATTTGGGTCTGGAGCATTGCCAGAAAAGCACAGCAAGCTCAAGTGACCTAATGATACGGCTTCTTTTTTTTTTTACACTGCATTGTACAATCAGAAGACCCAGGAATCCCACCCCTCCTTCAATACTTTGTATATAAAATAATAATAATGTAACTGGGAGCATTGGAAATACTGTAGGTTCCTTTGTATATATCCTGCCTCTTGAAGCTCCAAGTAGGACTGGTTAGGACATTTGAGATACACTCAGTACGAGAAATTCAGAGGACACTTGTTCCTGTTCTCTATTCTTTTGTCTCTACCGCCAATTTATTTTCTACCATGCTGCCTTCCATTCTTCTCATTTCCTCTGTCTCTTCTCATGGTTGGCATTTTCTCTGTAATCCTGCATCATGTTTCTGTTTCAAGCTGGTTCCAGCCTGAAGTTGTGTAGGCAGTTGGTCTGTATAGCAAAGTACAGTGGTACCTCGGGTTACAAACACCAGACTCCGCTAACCCGGAAGTAGTACCTTGGGTTAAGAAATTTGCCCGTGGATGAGAACAGAAATCGTGGCGCGGTGGCAGTGGGAGGTCTTCAGGTTAAGAATGGACCTCCAGAACGAATTAAGTTTTTAACCAGAGGTACCACTGTACATTTCCCAGGTGTGGCATGTTGTGTTCTTCATTAGCTTGCCATAAGGAGCTTCATAATGGCAGTGATGGAACATGAGTAGGTGTATGTGCCTCACCTGTGAAGCTCATGATGTGGTGATGCCATTTTATGAACTGTACTGCACATGCACTGTGTAACCCCTTGGAGTTTTTGTGGGTTTTTTTTTTTTACAATCAAGTGGCATATAAATACAATGAAATTCAACTAAATAAAGAATGCAAACATGGCAAGGCTAGCCTTTTGCCCTTCATTTAGTGCTCTCAACCATTTTAGAGAACTTTAAGAATTATTCTGGATTTTTGGGGTGGGGTGGGATGGGGGACGACCAGCTTAGAGGGAAACGTTTAGAAAATGTTGAGTGCAGAAAGTCCTTCTGTATAATTGCAACGTCGTGTCTGCTTAATGTCAGAGGCGTTGTTGCCTGACTGCATGAATAAAAGTAAGTCAGCTTCAGACTTAAAAGGTGTGGCTGATCTTTGCCTCCTGGTGACATTAGTTAAAGAGATACGTGATGTGACCATCAGCGCATTCAGCACTGCTTTAAGATGAGGAAATTCTGACATATTGTGCATCAGCTTTACCTGATGTCATCAGGAGTGACAGGAAAAGGATGTGATTTGGCTGTGGTTACACCTTTCAGGTAACATCCAGTTTGGCCCATATATATATATATATATATATATATATATATATATATATAGTGTATTATTTATTTGGAAGATTTCTACCCCACCCTTTAATCCAGATGATCCTCAAAGTGGTTTTCACTGTATCTGTAATAATAACACACACCCCAAACCCATACAGCTCAACAGCCCTTCTTTTCCTGGTCAACAGATGGGGACAGAGGAGCTTGTAGCTAAAGCCGAGTGTTCTTTTGACATGGGGGAGAAGGCAGCAAATGCTCCGCTGCAGGTCTTTTCCCCCTGGCTGATGGATAGGGAAAGGGTAGTCTTCCCTTGCTGTGATGTTCTTCCTGGGAGGCAGGGGGTGCAACTACTGGAAAACCTTGCTCCCCTGGCTTAGCCCAGAATGTGCTTTCCTTCTGTTCTGCAGATCCACAGCAATTTATTTATGCCTTAGTTATTCAAATATCATCATGATCTACATTCATGGTGTCATCTCTGTCAGCGTGTGTAATGAACTCCTGTCTATTTGAATGTTCATTATATGGCTCCATGTGTTGAGGAACTGAACTGATTGCTAATTGTATTTATTTAATAGATATCAGAGACAGCTCCCATTTTTTTTTGCAAGGTGGGGGTTGTTCTCCTTTAATTTGTAAAATCCATTTCTCTTCATGTTAATGCCCTGGATTTTTTTTAATGAATATGTTGATGGGGGAAGCAACGAAGGTGAGTAGAAACAGATTCAAAATGCCAGCAAAGATATTACCAGATCAAGAGAGAGACTGTGTCATCTTCTTAGTGTGCTACTCTGAGTTTAATCTGTGAATTATTTTCCCCTCCTGAAACGCAGCATAATGGAGAAGATAAATTTGCATATTGCTAGCTCCACCTGACTACTAGCCCTGTCAAGAAACACATCAATAATGATGCACAAGGTCACAGCAGGATGCATAAAGTATTACTAATCAGGCCATAATTGCTGTGCTGGAAAAACTTATTAAAATAATATAGTAGGAGGCATGCAAATTGCTTACTCCCCCCCCCAACCCCTCCCTACTAAACACCAGCCACTAAAATGTTCTTTAATTGCTATACTGTTTTTTTTAACATGCTGCATATACACAATATTTAAGTTTGTGTTGGCCTCCCCGTGGTTCTTGCAGATGAATAACCAGCAGTTCAAAAAACTGCTCTTTTCCCCCTTATGGGGTACCCAAGAGCCCATATAGAGTCCTCTTTTTAGGTTCTCTATCAGTAGGAGAAAATAACAGAGGCCAACCAGAGAATACCAAGGCAGCTAGCTACTAAGCCTGCTCCCCACACACCGGGGGGGGGGGGGAGAAGACCTCGAGCACAGGCACGCAAGCCCACCTTCAAACTCCAGACCACCTGCAGAAACATCATACATACATCACAGAAGGGGTGTAGCCCAGGACCACCACCCCCCAAATACATCATACATACATCGCAGAAGGGGTGGTCTAAAACAGAATCCTGAGTTTGTTGTCTGGCAAGTTACCTGATTGCATTATCTGGGTTTTGGCCACTCTTTTGTTATTATAACTACTTAATTCTTGAATCTAGGTCACAGGTCACAGGCTCACACCCTGTTCATATCTTGAATGTGCCCTTAAGACAGGATTTGTGAAGACAGGATTTGTGAGGAAAGAGACAATGGGGAGGTTTCCCACTTTGACCTTGCAGAGAAATGTTGTTGTTGTTGTTTAGTCGTTTAGTCGTGTCCGACTCTTCGTGACCCCATGGACCAGAGCACGCCAGGCACTCCTGTCTTCCACTGCCTCCCGCAGCTTGGTCAAACTCATGTTGGAAGCTTCGAGAACACTGTCCAACTATCTCGTCCTCTGTCGTCCCCTTCTCCTATTGCCCTCCATCTTTCCCAACATCAGGGTCTTTTCCAGGGAGTCTTCTCTTCTCATGAGGTGGCCAAAGTATCGGAGCCTCAACTTCAGGATCTGTCCTTCCAGTGAGCACTCAGGGCTGATTTCCTTCAGAATGGATAGGTTTGATCTTCTTGCAGTCCATGGGACTCTCAAGAGTCTCCTCCAGCACCATAATTCAAAAGCATCCATTCTTCGGTGATCAGCCTTCTTTATGGTCCAGCTCTCACTTCCATACATCACTACTGGGAAAACCATAGCTTTAACTATACGGACCTTTGCCGGCAAGGTGGTATCTCTGCTTTTTAAGATGTTGTCTAGGTTTGTCATTGCTTTTCTCCCAAGAAGCAGGCGTCTTTTAATTTCGTGACTGCTGTCACCATCTGCAGTGATCATGACACCCAAGAAAGTAAAATCTCAAATCTCTCACTGCCTCCATTTCTTCCCCTTCTATTTGCCAGGAGGTGATGGGACCAGTGGCCATGATCTTAGTTTTTTTGATGTCGAGCCTCAGACCATATTTTGCGCTCTCCTCTTTCACCCTCATTAAAAGGTTCTTTAATTCCTCCTCACTTTATCTGAGGTTGTTGATATTTCTTCCAGCGATCTTAATTCCGGCTTGGGAGTCATCCAGTCCAGCCTTTCACATGATGAATTCTGCATATGTTAAATAAGTAGGGAGACAATATACAACCTTGTTGTACTCCTTTCCCAATGAGGTCAATTTGTTCAGGACCTTTTCTGTTGGGTTCTGTTCTGTTGGGTTTCAGACATGTGGTTTTTATATACATTACAGTTATGAGCATTTATATTTCATATGTGTGTGTGTGTGTGTGTGTGTGTGTGTGTGTGACCGACCTTAAAATTCTTATAACAGTTCCAAATTGGCAACTTATTTTGTTTGCAAAGTTAATTTTGCTCGCTTGAAAATCAACCTTAGCATTTAAAATATTTCATCCTAAGGCTCCACTGGTATGGTTAAAATTACAATGGCAGCAAAACTGCTTGCTCAGTAGGTGTAAGAGAATCACAGGCAGCTTTTGAACAGAGAGATCAGAATTGGGCATCAGCACTTGCCCACTCATGGTGTGAAAATGCATCTATGGTAGCAGCACCCCAAAACTACCATTGTTTTGTATAGATGGTAGAATCAAGTGTCCCCCATCACCACAATTGTACTAGGCTTATACTAGGCTACAGTTCAGGATATTCTTCTCTGGTCAGATCAGAGTGTGTGTGTGTATAGAGCCAGGGTCAGCAACCTTTTTCACCTGTGGGCCGGTCCACTGTCCCTCAGACCATGTGGGGGGCCTATATTTTGAAAAAAAAGAAAAAAGAACGAATTCCTATGCCCCACAAATAACCCAGAGATGCATTTTAAATAAAAGCACACATTCTGCTCATGTAAAAACACCAGACAGGCCCCACAAATAACCCAGAGATGCATTTTAAATAAAAGCACACATTCTACTCATGTAAAAACACGCCGATTCCCAGACCGTCCGCAAGCCGGATTGAGAAGGCAATTGGGCCGCATCTGGCCCACGGGCCTTAGGTTGTCTACCCCTGGTATAGAGTGTGTATGAGCTGCACAGTTGGCTACCTGGCAATTTCATCGCCTGCCTCAATACTAGAACTGATGGGCGCACAGCTCACTGTTGAGATGCAGAAGATCAAAACAGGGCATAATGTGTGTATGACTAGAGTCTTTTTCAAGCATTAATTTTCATGCTGAGGCCAAGCAAATTGAACGGGGCTATGGGCCGTGAATGGGCATGGGGTCTCCGTTAGCAACCAGCCCTTTAAAATCAAGGGAGAATTCACAACCCACAGGGAAGGCTGCAGAAGTTAATGCTTAACATGGTGACAGTGGCAGTGGGGGCAGGAGCGAGGCAGTGCTACTTTGGGGGTGAGGCTAAATAAATGACCCCACAGCTACTTTCACCCTGCTTGTCTTCTACATGCGAGTAATGTGTAAAGAGGCCTTAGGGGAGGCAGACTTTTGGTATGCAGTGATTTCTGAAAGACCCCTGGAGAGTACAAACAGCATAATGGAAAACTGATTCTGTTCTAGTAAGCAGTGTGTAACTTTTGTAAAATAAAATAATAAAAGGAAGAATTGATGGTTAACTTGGTTCTAGCTATAAAAAAACCTGAGCATGTGGGAAGGCATTTGGTCTGAACGAAAGATATGCATCTGTGGCCATTGGCGTTATGAAGGTTTTGATATACAAGCTCACAAGTTAGGAGTTTCAGGGCAATGGGAATGTTTTTTTTTTGTTAACACCTGCCCTGTGTGCAGCAGCACATACCTTTTCAAAAATGACATAAATCTATATGTGCAACTTGTTGTGTGCTCTTGCATGTGCAGCTTAACAGAATCATATTATTGTGATGAACCTTCATGGCACAGGAAAACAAGAGGTGTCAAAATCCATAATAGCTTCATGGGGAAAATATCGGCTGTGTAACCTGAGATCAAACTTGCACTTTATTCAAACGTTCAGAAATGATTAATAAAAATTTAACGGTTGTGGGTTTTTTTTTGTTTTTTTTGTTTCTTTAATTGCAATGAGAAATGTTGAGGTGGCTGTACAGCAAATGCATTTGAAAGGAAGAATGCCTTGCTGAAAGGTCTGAGAGTGTAAACTGCCATAGCAACAATTCTTTACAAGTTCAAATGGGTCGATAGGAATGAGAAAAGAAAGTCCTTATGATAAGCATCTGATTTATGAGCTTAAAAGGAAAGGCAAAGGTTCAGTCAGCATGATATCTTAAGAACTGAGACCTCAGGTAGGAGGCAGAAAATCTTTATATTGTATATTTATAACAAAGAAAACCAGACCTTTTCATAAAATGCTTTGGATTTGGAAGCAGCCCCCCCCCCGCCCCGCCCCAATATAGCTCGCATTTCACAAATTTGAAGAGGGCAAACACCCAGGAAAAGGTGTGCTGCAAACACCTTAAAAATCAAAACAGCCAGTTGTGTAATAACAAATGCAAATTGTGTGTGTGTCTGTCTCTAATAGTGAGTTTTAACTCATATACCTCAGTAATAGGAAGGTGCATAGTATTTCTGTGTGCACATGCATACAATTAAGTGTGTGTGTGTTGTACTAAGTGAAAAATACTGTCATTTCAAAAGTCTTTTATGGCAAAGTACTTCTATATAAAGGACTTGTTCTAGAATTACTTTTGCTTCCTCAACAAAAGCTGAAAATTTGCAAGTTTCATCCACTTTGGGGAATGCTCTTGTGCCTGGAAATTTTATCCGCTTCTGATGAAAGGAGGAAAAGTTAACACAGATTTTAAATTCCCCATAAGGGTGAATAGGGAACATAGCTTTATGCAGAGTGACCTGGAGCACAAATTGAATATTGAAGCAGACAGAGTACATAATGACTCAGAAACAGGTAAAAGAAGTCCTGATACAGTTAACAATTTACAATGTGATTGATTTTGATATTAGAAATTGGTTTGCGAATCAGGGGGGGGGGTTATTATAAGTTTCTGTAAACTTTGCTACACTTTTTAATCTTATTTTAGTCTCTTCTGCATTTGTAAATATATAGCCATTTAAATAAACAATTCAAAAGTGCTTTAATTGGGTACTAGAACTTTATTCTTTATTGTCCTGTAAAAGAATTTTAGTTCTTTGGGGTAGCAAAAAGAAGCTGATGTGTTGAGGAAATGCTTATATATTGGTCTGCTAACACTCTAACATATATAGAGATCTCGGCCATTAGGCTTTTAAGCTGCTGTGTGCAGTTGAAACTCATTTGACAGTAACTTGCACAGATGGCATGTTACTTTCTGTCTGAAATGTGACGCTTTTTAATTTCCCTAAGGACTGTAGTGTGAACCTGGCCAGAATTTCCTCAATGGGTATTTGTCTCTGGTTTTTCTAATTTGCTTATCTGAGATCAGATTCGATCTGATAGGAGCAGTGAGTGGGTGCCTTGCATACAAGATGGCGCAGACATGTTCAATCATATGCTTTAGCCCTGTTTGTTCAATAATTACCGTATCAGCGAATGCTTCCTATCTAATATGCTGAAGCAATGAAATTCTGAGGCCTACTTCTTGCATGCAGGAAATAAATTTCCTCCTGTGATGACAGATACAGTCTGAACGGCTAGGACATAAATGGCCAATGGAAAACTCGATAGATCATTAAACAGGGAGCAGTGTTTGGAGAAGGAGGAGAGATTCTGGTTTGCCCTTGACCAGGTTGAAAATGCAGCATTCGTACCAGCAATCTTTATATGAAATGAATGAAATACCATAACTGGCATGTTGAACATACCCATTCTCTCGAAAGACTCAAATCTATCTTGGAAGGTAGTAGTTGCAAAGACATATTGTAGTTCAAAGATACCATTCATTTCAGCTCTTACACATCAGTCCATCTGTCAGGTGGATCCCATTGAAAATATGGCTTCTTAAAATGGTAGGACAATTTGCCTTTATAAATATATAAAAAAAATTGAGCTCTCTGAAGAGCTAATTGCAGGTGTCTTTACAAAGAGGTACATAGAAACACATCAACATATTGGAGCAGATTCCAACTTGGTCATGGGGAGAAAAATAGCTTGTTACCAATGAAGAAAGAAAAAATCCCAACAAATTTACAGTAGTACATGTGAACAGTATAGATTTGGTTTAACAATAAGCGTTCCTAATCATTATACATCTATAGTAAAAATAATTTCTGTTGGTAATGGGACAGTACTCTTTGAGCAAGTAGAGTTGTACGAACTGTTTTACACACTGTATTAATCATAGGATTCTTTGATCACCAACTATGTGCTTTATGCGTGGCCAGTATACTTCAATATGTACTTTAGGTTTCTGGCAGCATGGTGGCCACCCATTTATCACAGCCAAATGTTTTTAATGTTAGCCCTTTGGATTGGTGTTCTTCAGAGCAACTGAGCCAATTTATTTGAAGTACATTAAGGTAATCTAGGGAAGCTTCTAGTTCAAAATAAGTGCTGGGCTGCCTGAAATAGAGGGAAATGATGAGTGATAGAGCCCGAGGAAATTACTTCAGAAAGCAGCATTGTGGCTTTTTCTGAGAAGACACCAACTCATATACAGTGGTACATCGGGTTACAGACGCTTCAGGTTACAAGCGCTTCATGTTACAGACTCTGCTAACCCAGAAATAGTACCTCTGGTTAAGAACTTTACCTCAGGATGAGAACAGAAATTGCGTGGCAGCGGCAGAGCGGCAGCGGGAGACCCCATTAGCTAAAGTGGTACCTCAGGTTAAGAACAGTTTCAGGTTAAGAACGGACCTTTGGAACGAATTAAGTTCTTAACCCGAGATACCACTGTATAAATATGCCTGTTGTCTTTGTCCATGGAGTTTTCTTGGCAGGGATACTGGAGTGGCTTGCCAGTTCCTTCTCCAGGAGGATCACGTTTAGTCAAAACTCTCCACTATGACCTGTCCATCTTGGGTGGCCCTGCATGGCATAGCTCATAGCTTCTCTGAGTTATTCAAGCCCCTTTGCCACGACAAGGCATTGATCCATGAAGGGGCCATGGGGTCACGAAGAGTTGGACACGACTAAACAACAACCACCACTGTATTTTAATGTTATTGAAGGAAATAGGGCTGTTCAGACCAAGAGATATAGGCATGTAGACCCTCCTCATGCAGAAATCTCCACTCAATTTATGGTTTTGGAACATGGCCCGTAGTGCATTTCTATGCCTCATCCTCATATCTGTAAAATGGGAATTATAGTGATCCAACTGACAGGGATGTTGTGATGATTTCACAAGTGTTCACACTTGATTGTTTTAAACAATTACTTGACTTACAAGGTCGCCATTTTGAAAAATGGGAGTTCTCTTTAGCACAAATGCAAATCCTCACCTCACAACAAGGAGATAATCGTGTTAGAAAAGGAAAAGAGCACAAGGTTATATCCAACCAAGTTGTCCCATTACTGCAAGGATTCCTACCCATGCAAGAAGACCTATTCTTTTCTTTTTCTTTCCTCTTCTTTTCTCTCTGCATGCTTCCCCGATCTGTTTTGGGGTTCACCAACCATCTGGAGAAGAGTTGGGGCATGCATGAGGAGGGGAGGGGAAAAGAAAAGAAAGTTCCATGGTGCAAGTACTTCCATCTGTGCAAATGGGACAGCTTCACTGGTTACAACTCAAATACCCCATAATGTGTGAAATACAGCAAATATTTATGTTTCTGCCCATTAACGGATTTGGGGAGACTGATGTACTCTTCAGCTTCTTAACCAGGGTATACTCAATGCACAATAAACATTCATGTTGCTAAAATTATTAAATATCTTTCTGATTTCCCCCCAGGCTTTTGGTCAGGCTCACACTAACCACAAGAAAGTAGCAGCAGATGGAGAGAGCAGGGAAGAAACCTTGATTCAAGAGTCCGCCACAAAGGAAGAGTACTACATGAAGAAAGTCATGGAACTGCAGACAGAGCTAAAGCAGCTGAGGAATGTCCTTGCCAACACCCAGTCTGAAAATGAACGCTTGAATTCTGTTGCTCAGGAACTGAGAGAGGTGAGATTTATTGACCAATAATGCCTGAAGTGCAAAAGCTCTGAGGCTGTCTTGTTATACTCCCTTGGAAAGCCATGCCTATTTATGTTTCTGATAGACTCTTCTTAAATTAGGCATGCTGGGGACTTTCAAAGGCATCTCCCTATCTTCCATTCAGTTCAGCAGGGCCCAGGAAGTTGCTCCTCAAACTAACTACACTATATCTGTCCATATACATAAAAACGTAAGGCTGTTGACACGTTGCAGTTTGCAACTGCAGTGTGAGGCACAGCAGGCAAGTGGCCAAGCCAGAAGCACAGTTGGCAGGTGGCCCAAGTGAACTGTTTAAGTTGCTCTGTGAAGTGCCTCCTTTCTCTTTTAAAAGGGGTTGGGGAAAGCTGTGAGGGGATCTGCAATGGTGTGGGTGTGGTGTGAAAAGAGGGGATTTGGTCAGATGTGACACAGATAGCAAAGGGATAGGTGTGGTTAGAGAGCAGGTGTGGTTGGAGAGCAGAGCAAGTAGGGTCGGCAGCCCCTAGTTAAAATCTAAATGTTAAAAGCTTGTCACATTAAAGGAAATAGTTTTAAGGTTTCCTAAAAACTGCATACAAGTAGCAGTGAGCTAAAAGTAATAATTAGATGGCCATCCTACATGCCTGGAGAAGCAACAACAAAACTTAATTTATCTTTAATATGAAAGGATGTTGGATTATTGGTTTATTATTTATTTATTTATTTATTTATTTATGAGCTTCATATGTTGTTTTTGAGGTTAGCCTGCTGTGAACCCTTCTAGAGAACATAGTTGGCTAGGCAATATCCTAGATGTGGGAGCTGTGACCTACAGCACTTTGTTCTTTTTTTGTGATTAATTTATATATTAATTTTTAATTATTTTTTATTGATTTTTCAGTTACTTATTCTTATTCTTATACATGTACATATACATATTCCATTATTTTCCATATATATATATATATATGAATGATATGTCAAAATACATACAATAATCCCATATCTTCCCCAGGGATTTCCCACCACCTCATTACAGCTTCTTTTATTCTCTCTCTCTCTCATCCCCTGTGTTGTTATTCTTGTTTCTTCTTTATTATATCATGTATCTTATCTAACTATTCTTTTATTTTGCAAATTTTAATTTAAACACATCAAGGATTTTATTCGAGGACAGCATTTATCTAGATATTCCTTTACACATTCCCACTCTTTTTGTATTTTTGTTTTTTGCTTTTGGTGATTCCTAATTGCCACTTTGTTCTTGTGTCCTCTCTGAACGTTATGCTGTTTGCCATATTGAGGAAGCATTAGCCACATTAAATAGGAAGAAGCTCTTCTGATGGCGCTATGGATTAGATGTTGTATCAAAGTCTAAAGTTTTGTTTTGTAAATGCTTGTTTGCAGATATCTGGATCTGATTCTCTCTCTCTGTGTGTGTATATATATAGATTGTTAAAGCTATGGCAAAAAAATAGATTTTCTGTCTTTAACATGTTTTACAAACATAATTTATGTTTGGTCGATTTTTCATTTCTCTTATGCTCCTCCCAGTCTCATTTTTCCCCCCTGGTGAAATAAGGCATTAAATGTAGAAATGGGAACATGTTGGCTTTCCCCCTCCACAAAAAGCTGCAAAGTTGACTGCTTCAGTTTCCATCTCTTGGAAACAGTGTGAAACAAGAGTATCAGGTTATTTTAAACTTTGTATATATCTGCTTCAACTGGTTATGAAAGTTGCAGATTTCATAAGCGTTCCTACTTCATCCTCCTCCCGCAACATTGAGCGGTTTGTTTAGTTGAGTTTGTTTTAGTTGAGAGAAACTGAGAAGAAATACCGTGGCGGTGAATGAAAAGTGTAGGCCTCACAGATTTATTTGAAGCTTTTGGTTGTATGAGATTGTGCGGCAAAAAAGTGCTGAAAGCAAGTGGGGCTGATCTTTAGGGAGCTGTTGAGACTGTGTGAAGCTGTCTTGCTTCATCAACACTGTGTATGAGGACAGGCTGCAGATGAGATATCTGTGTAATGCAGAACAGAAGTCTCTCAATGGCAGGGATGAGTAAGATCAGAGTAGTTTCTGATTCACTGGCTGGAATCCACCAGAAGTGTGGAGGGGGAAATGAAGGGGAAGGGGGGGCCTTGCTCTCGGTTGTATGCTTTGCATACAGAAAAGTCCTAGGTTCAGTCCCTGGCATTCTGAGGTAGAGTTGGAGATGACTCTTGCTACCAGTCCCAGTAAGAGTCTTGAACACATATGTATGCAAATATGTAGCCCCCCCCGCCCATTTTTTAAAATGAAGAATAATAATGCATAAGTCTAGGCCAGGCATCCCCAAACAGCGGTCCTCCAGATGTTTTGGCCTACAACTCCCATGATCCCTAGCTAAGAGGACCAGTGGTCAGGGATGATGGGAATTGTAGTCGAAAACATCTGGAGGGCCAAAGTTTGGGGGTGCCTGGTCTAGGCTATGCCTCATTTCTTTGATGATGCTATTGCGAAAACCTCCCATTCTTTCAGAAGATAATGTTCAAACAAATGTGATACAGCTAGGATATGATTGGAAGTAGACAGAATGTAGTAGACTTCCAGTAGTAGTAGTAGGAGTTAAAGGTAAAGGGACCCCTGACCATTAGGTCCAGTCGTGACTGACTCTGGGGTTGTGGCACTCATCTCGCGTTATTGGCCGAGGGAGCCGGCATACAGCTTCCAGGTCATGACAAAGCCGCTTCTGGCGAACCAGAGCAGCACACGGAAACACCGTTTACCTTCCTGCTGTAGCAGTACCTATTTATCTACTTTCAATTTGACATGCTTTCGAACTGCTAGGTTGGCAGGAGCTGGGACCAAACAACGGGAGCTAACCCCGTTGCAGGGATTCAAACTGCCGACCTTCTGATCAGCAAGCCCTAGGCTCTGTGGTTTAACCCACAGCGCCACCCGCAGTAATAATAATTACTTATTTTTTTGTACCCCACTCATCTGACTTGGTTGCCCCAGCCACTCTGGGCTTCTTCCATTTTTGTTCCCTGCTGCCTCATGATTCTATACGGCAATAATATTTGCTTTTGCCTTTTTGTCAAATTCTAACAGGAAAAGCCACTTTTCCTGCTTTGTGGAGCCTTCTTGTGAAAAAGTCAAAGGGTTTAGTAAGCAGATGGTGGGGGAATCAAACTGTTTGCCATAGCACTGAAGTTCATTCTTTCAAGAAGAAGTTTTGACGGTCCATTTTGCAGAGTAAGGAGACTAAGGCCCTGATCCTTAACCGCTGGAGGGGGTTAGGGTTTAGCAAAGGCACCCCCAAACTGCGGCCCTCCAGATGTTTTGGCCTACAACTCCCATGATCCCTAGCTAACAGGACCAGTGGTCAGGGATGATGGGGTTTGTAGTCCAGAACATCTGGAGGGCTGAAGTTTGGGGATGTCTGGTTTAGCAGCATTGTAATTCATGGTAGAAGGCACAGTAGCATAAGCAGAACCGCTGGAAGTGTGCCTGCTTGCAGAAGTTGGCATGGAATCTCAAAATGAGGTGGAGCAGGGCTGTCCATAAATTTGCCTGATTTCATGCTGATCATTTGCCAGACAGGGGCCTGGGCCTCTGCTATGCCAGCCTGGTACTGGTTCAGCAGACCTTACCCAAAAAACTGCTCTCCATCACATCCACCACCTCCCTTGACCAATGCAGGTGTCAAGGCTTTAGATGCGATGGTGGAGCCAGTGTTTGCCTTTTATGGACCTCTGGCCATGGCTCCCCAGCCAGAGCTAGGACTGCTCTGCTCGGTTTCAGAGCAATACAAGTCTGGGCAAGAGGAACCCAAGTTAAAAGGAACCACTAAACCAGCATCAATCAGAGAGCAGCATTGCTCATTGCTTCCCTTCCTTTAACATGTCAGAACGCTTTTCTGTGACTGACAGTTGCTAAGCTGGTAACTTAGCCATAAGATAGCTCTTCTGGATCAGACCAAAGATCTGTCTATTTAGTTCAGTTTCACGATGCCTACAGCAGCCAATCAGATTCTTTTGGAGCAGAGGCAAGAAGAGCCTTCTCCCAGTATCCAGAGGCAGAACTCACAACTGTGCACATCACAACTCAGCCACTGTAAACCTTAGACCTTGGGCATGGTTGCTTCAGTGCTTTTTTGTCACAGTTGCAGGGCCCTAAATACTAGGGCACAGTCATTCCTGGTTGTTGGTGTGTGTGTGTGTGTGTGTGTGTGTGTGTGAGAGAGAGAGAGAGAGAGAGAGAGAGAGAGAGAGAATGAATGCATTTTTAAGACAGCTGTCTGTTTTGTGTATGCATCTTCAAACCATTGTAATGATTGAAACAGATTCTTACTCCCATGCACAGAAACAATCTGCCTATTTCTTAAGGCATTATGATCTTTTGAGACATACTATCCAAAAGAAATCACTGCCGTTCGGGTTACGTACTTTTCGGGTTACGAACTGCACCCCGGAACAAATCAGGTACGTAACCCGAGATACCACTGTACTAGATTAAGGAATGATCCGGCTCTGTATAAGGCAGATTCCTATATTCCAGTGGGCACATGTAACAAACATAACACGAGATTGTTGTTCTCTAAGGTGAGCCGTTCCATTTTTAGAACAGAGTGAAAAACCAAATACTTATGCAGTTTATACAATTTATTTGCTTTTAAGTCAAATCAGCTCACCAGTCTCTCCTAATCTTTGACTAAACCATCTTTAGGGGGGGAAAACACGCCAGCCCTCAGTTCATTCAGTGGTATTGGGAAGGTACAAGCAATTTCCATTTCTTTTTAAAAACCATAAAAGTGGCAATTTTTCTGAGGCTGCTTTTGAAGAAGGTTCATTGGTACTTTCTGTCTGCGTTATGGCAGCATATGCTGAGCAGCATAAATAAACCACATGTTAATCCTCAAAATGGAGTTTTCTGATTATAATGATTTCAGTACGGCCCACTCCCCCCCCCCACTTTTCAATCATGGTTTACATTAGCAATCAGGGTTTTATTCAATAAAACTGTCCCGGAGCTATAAATTCACCTAAAGCTATAAAAATTCATTTGGTTATTTACAGAGAGTAGACCAGCCCTTTCTCTTCTCCCAGATAAAGAACTTTAGGGGTGAGTGAAAGAAGGTAGGCAGAATGAATGAATGGTGCATGTACTGGGGAATTAATCCAAAGCTGAATGTTCTCCTTCCTAATTTTTCATTTTGTGCCGCTGTCGCATGAACGAGCTTTCTAGACTGTCTTCCTTTTTCAAGCTGGGATTCCTATGATTTTTGTTTGATTGCAGCAGCCAGTTTGAACCCATTGGAAGACTTCAGATGTTGGTCATCTGCCATTAGTCTGTTCCCATGACGTGAAAGCTAGAAGGAAGAGTTGTGCTGGTTGTGGTTTCCTTTGTGTTTTAAATGCTCGGGATTGGCCATTTTGAACCCTGCATTGGTTTGCTTTGCAGGATAAACAAACAAGCTCTTTCAAGCTGTTTCTCTGCTCCCTCTCCCCAAGTCCACTTGCTTCCTGTCGTCATGCAGCAATTTTAACCCAGAGTTTATGGCACAAATTATCCTCCGCAGTCCTGCAGCCAGTGGTCATGTCATCCACCTGCCTCCCTCTCCATGCATCACTGTCCTTTGTGTTTAGCTCTTGCTCCCTTGACCTTTCTGCCTACGTTTGCCCTTCAGATGTTCCTGAACAGTCTTCAGATGTACATGGGGAGAGGATTCTGCTCTTTCATATAAGGTGGAGTTAAATATTTTCCCCTTTTAAAAACTGCAAAACTCCTAGCAGGGTTTCCCGCACCCTGAGAGCTTACAGCCTTTAATTTCACCTTTTAAAAATACAAATGGAACACAAGAAATGTATGGCTGGGGGAAAGAGAATGAAGAAATCTTGGGTTCCGGTCTATTCATTCAGATTTGTCTGACTGTATATAGGATTTCTCCCCCACTGGCTCTTTTATCTCCCCCATTCAACCAGTGTTATTTTCAGCAAGTGTTTATTTTTAGGTGCCAGGTCTGTCACCATAGTAGCCAGCTAAGCTTGTTGTTAGGCCCCATCTGCCTACATTGGCTCTGTCTGGTGCTCTTTTCTATATACACAGTAGCCTAATTGTTCCATATCTCCAAGTTCCCATAAGCACCTGCCTTGACATCATTACTGAGGGCAGAGTATTCCTAAAGTCAGGGGCACACTTCTATTCCCCAATGGGATTTATAGCTAAAATGCTGATTAGTCCTTTGTGTGTTGTTATCCTCTTGTCTCTCAGAAACTGTTATACTAGTGTGTGTGTGTGTGTGTGTGTGTGTGTGTGTGTGTGTGTGTGTGTGTTTTGGGTGTGTGTTTTGGGTGTGTGTTTTTTAAGGACAGGACAAAACTTACTCTTCCAGCTGGGGGGTTTCCAAAGTTTGCGGTATGAGCCAAGCCTAAGTCATATGTTCTAAGCAGAAGAACTTGACTTACAAATACCGTATTTTTCCATGTATAAGACTAGGTTTCCCCCCTAAAAAATAATGTCAAAAATTTGGTGGCACCTTATACATAGATGGGACGCGGGTGGCGCTGTGGTCTAAACCACTGAGCCTAGGGCTTGCCGATTGGAAGGTCGGCAGTTCGAATTGCCGCAACGGGGTGAGCTCCCGTTGCTTGGTCCCAGCTCCTGCCAATCTTAGCAGTTCGAAAGCACATCAAAGTGCAAGTAGATAAATAGGTACCGCTCCAGCGGGAAGGTAAACAGCATTTCCATGAGCTGCTCTGGTTTCTCCAGAAGCGGCTTAATCATGCTGGCCACATGACCCGGAAAAACTGTCTGCGGACAAATGCCAGCTCCCTCGGCCAGTAAAGCGAGATGAGTGCCGCAACCCCAGAGTCGTTCGCGACTGGACTTAACTGTCAGGGGTCCTTTACCTTTTTTTATACACAGATACATCTCCCCCTATTTTCTTAAATCGGAGTCCCCCAAAATAGGGGGCATCTTATACATGGGGGCGTCTTATAGATGGGAAAAATACAGTAGTTCTTGTTTTAAAAGAAGCGGACCAACCTCTTTACATGTATTAATGTGGGTGCTCTTAAGGAAGAGTCTGCATTGTGGGATGGTTGGTTCATGAATACTGGCTTATTAAATGAGTGATAGGTATGTATGCATTATAAAAAAGGGATATTGTCTCTGCTTTGTTAATGTTACCAGAGTGTTGTCCAAGCTGAAAAACATGACTGAAAGGACATGAACAAATCTGACTCACTCCAGTGACAGTTCAGAATAAAAGCCCAGACTTGTAATTGCAGCACAGCAAGATGAGGTATAAGATGCAAATGAATCATATGTGCAGATTTGACAGGATTCATCTCGCTCCCTGTTCCAAAGATGCTATCGAAAGAAAACGGACTCTATTGTTTCGTTTCGGTTTTTTTTTTTTTAAAAAAAGAGTAAGCAGGAATAGAAGTGAACAAGATAATAAATGCTGTAGCATGGTGCAAGAGGTGTTTGGCAGCTAACAAAAAAAAGAGAGGGAAATAATTCAGGAAGCTGTCGTGAAAGTACACGTGCAATGTAAGAATGCAAAGGAGAGGGTAGACTGTCAAATGGAAGGGTGAGGGACAGCCCTGCAGCTAAATATGAAAAATTCATTAAGCCACATGCACATTTTTGGTCACACACAATTCTGTTAGAATGGGGAAGAACTGACATTTAAGGTGCTTTTAGATTTACAGTAAACCACTCTATGCTTTTCATGCTCTGTAGCCCGAATCAAGGGGTTGGCCCTCAAATATACCTAGAATTTTGCAGAAGTCAATGGTTCACAGATCTCTCCAGAATATCTTTCAAATTTAACTTTGACATGCATTATTGGCACCGAGGGCCTACTTGGTGACTGCTCCCAGACTGTGGAACTCACTTCCCATGGGAAGGTAGCTTTTAAATGGTGTTAAGTATGTTCAGTGCTGTTTTTAATATAGTTACTTATTTAAATGATCGTTTATATTTATTGTGTGCTTTTAGTTGTACTTATTCTGTGAGTTGCCTTGGTTCTTGAACTGGGAGAAAGGTGAGTTATAAATAAAATAAATTCAACATGCATAAGCACAACAACAACAACAAATTTTATTTATACCCTGCCCTCCCCTGCCAAGACCAGGCTCAGGGCGGCTAACACACCAAAAATTAAACAACTGATTAAGATACAACTTAAAAACAAGATTAAATACAACATTAAAATTAAAATTAAAACACAGCCTCATATTGAAGTAAAAGGGAAAGTGGGGGAGGGGATCAGGTTGGCTCCACGCCAAATGCCAGGCGGAACAACTCTGTCTTACAGGTCCTGCGGAAGAAATCAGGTCCTGCAGGGCCCTGGTCTCATGAGACAGAGCGTTCCACCAGGTCGGAGCCAGTGTTGAAAAGGCCCTGGTTCTAGTTGAGGCTAATCTAACTTCCTTCGGGCCCGGGACCTCTAGGGTGTTACTATTTATGGATCTGAAGGTCCTCCGCGGGGCATACCGGGAGAGGCGGTCCCGTAATGAATTTCACAACTCATACCCAACATAAATATTAGAATTTAAACCCCATTGCTTTTCATAATAGACATTGGTGACTTGTGCTGACAGGATTCATACAAAGCAGAAAATTGTTGGCATCTGTTTGTCTCGAGAGATCATGGAGTGCACCTCCGGGGGTGAAGTCGAACTGCTGCATTAGCAGCACTGAAGTGACCTCCCAAGGAGTGCAAGCCTTGGCTGTGTGTATTGTGGTCCAAAGGAAAGCAGAGCAATACATCTGGCAACCAGCTTGGCTGCAGGAATTGCTAGAAGAAGTACAAGGCACCACCCAACCAGCTTAGGGACTCTACTCTGGATCTGCAGAAACAGGAGCACGGTTATTCGGAGTGTGCGCCGAACACAGGGTTCAGTTCAGTTTGGCTCTTCAAAATACAACCTGCCTCTTTGTCCCAGGATTTGTCCATATCTAGTGAAAACCCCTACTGATTGTTCTGCTTAAATGTCTACGTAATATAAAGCTTGCCTGTAGATGAATCACACTTTCAACATAAAGAATTGCAAGCTTTACTCAAGTATGTTAGGGCATGTACAGTTGAAGCACCCATTAGTACATAATCAATGCGAACAGGATCCAAGTATCATGCTCTTCTTTCCCAGGTCTGTCACCTTGCCTTCACTCAGCCTTCCCTAAATGGGTTCCTTCCAGGGTTTTTTTTGGACTACAAATTCCATCATCCCCAGCAAGCCTGATCAGTGGTCAAGGATGATGAGAGTTGTAATCCAGCAACACCTGAAGGATCCCAGGTTGGAGAAGTGAAGCATTACGTAGGTGGAAAGGTTAACCACAGCTGAGCAACCAGGGTTCCAGTTGAACTAGGCTTTGAAATCAGGGTTACCAGGTTATTTTGAAGTGTAGCTAAATTGGAAACCCTGCTTAGCCTAAGCAGATCCTATGTCTTGTTTCATGCGACGAAGGGGTTTATAATAGGTTAAGTACATCCCTTGAAAACTACTTGTCCTGTGAATTGGCTCTTAGTGAACATGAAAAAGAAGTAGGTGGGAATGAGATTATGCAAGGCGGATATATTGCATGTCTGGAATGTGTTTGTGATATGGCAGGAGATGGTAGTACTTCATTAAATGCCCACTAAAATAAAGTCATCTGAAAGGGCACTCAACAGCAATAAAGATAAACGTGGGGTGGGGGTGGGGAGAGAGAATGGTAGCAAAATGAGAAAATTGGTCGGTGAGAAGAAAGGCAGGGATCACATAACGCTGTTGTGTGAGCAAAGAGGTGCGTTCCCAGGAAGCAAAATGGACCTAAATCCACCCTCTTTGAAATTTCCTCTCACTGGATGGGTCGGTAGTGCAGCAGGCAGGTAGTTGTGTATGTGACATTCTGTGCAGTACACAGATAGCCTCAACATCCCTGTTAAATTTCTACCTGCATATCTGGTGGGGAATAGTTATTGAGTGCTTGGGATTTCTTAGGTCACAAAGGGAAGGCCTTCTCGCCCTGCTGCCAAAATTGCTCAGTGATTTAGCTGTCTTCTTAGGTTGACGTGTCACTGGGGCTAAGAGCTACCCCCCCCCCGTTTGTGGTGTGGGGCTCTCTCACTAGGTGATTTGGTTTTCTAAATTATAATCCTGCAATTCAGTTATTCCATAAAATTGCCTTTGGATTTAAATCCTTTGTGGTTGTTTTTTACACATTATGGTATCGTGTTTCACTCTGTTATACCCTGTTAATAAACAGGCATTCAGATTTTATTTGAGAAATTTAATCGCCCATCCTTCAAATGGCAGACATTCAAATGATGCGCAATTGCACACACGTGCATGATGCTGGACCCGGAAATAACCTGAAAACATTACTAAACACATCACTAAAAGAACAGAAGGGGGGGCAGAACGGGACAGCGCACTCTTATACACGTTCTGCCGACCTGCGGGGAGGGGGCCAGAAATGAAACCCCAAAGGTCGCCAATGGTATTTAGTGCAGTGCGAGATACTAATTGCTTTATTATTGCTATTGTTTTGTTATTGTTATTGTTATTATTTTGCCAAGAGTACCATCTGAGAATATTTCTTTTAAAAATGCATTCTTTGACAAAACTGATGACATGCCATACCTTCCCTCCCTCCTTAAAAAAAAGGTTTAGTGCACAATCTTCAAGGCATATTTTGGATTATAGACTAAATTGCACAGTGAAGTTATAGGCACATTTCAACTAAATTTGCCTGGCAGCACTGGTACAGTGTTCAAATATTGTCTAGAAGGCAGCCCCCTCCCCTCCCTCGCCACCCTCTACTGCCAATGTATGCTTACCAAAGGCATTCATAAAACACAGATTAGATATAAGCTTTGTGTCCCCAAGGAACTCACCATATCATATTGGGTCTGCGGGACTTGTCGACCTTACCCAGCATTAGGTAAGACCAAATTAGGAAGATCAGTATATGGTTTCTTTTTTGCTTCCCCCCTCAAACGCTTTGACTTTAAGGCACCACAAAGAACTGCAGGATAAATAGGCAGCGCTCCTGCATTTTCTTTTGTTCGTTGCAGGGAAATTCAGATGTAGAGAATGGTGCTCCCTCAGCATAGTGTGGGCTGTAGCAGATGGCAGCTGCTGGGCTTCTCACCTTTTATCTTTATCAAAGCTGATTTTAAACTGACAGTTTTTCTTTCTTTTGCCCCCCCCTACAAAAATTATAAGAATTTTCTATTTCACTCAATGAGAACCTATCATTTATCATTTGTAGCCCTTTTGAGAGCCCATAATGGGGGGGGGGGGAAGCATTCCGAAGATGATGAATTGTCATGGAAATGCACTTGGTCTGCTTTGCATATTATTTAAGGAGGCATCTGTTCCTGATTTGCTTTATTGATGTTGTGCATTGATATACTTGAAAGGAAGCTATTTTAAAGCAGAACATATCTTTTAAAGGTGACAGCGTAGAAAGTCTCGGCATCTAACAGAAATCTGGAGATACAGCCTGATTTTGAAGTGTACAGCGTTTTCAGGAAACTTTGGTTTTATCAGGGCAGACACAATTTAATGTTTTGGTTTTATATACTAAATGAATAAATCCATTCCCCAAGTGTATTGAAGTTCATTATCCTGACTGTAGTCTATTATTTGAGAACTCATACCATGCACGACTGAAGTTCATTTAACTTTTAATTAAACCATTATGTCGTCAAAAGCCACATCCTGATGGTGTGTGTGTGTGCCTCTGTGTGTTTTTAGATGTAGCATACCTTGACTTTTATTTTGACCCTCAGTCTGCTAAAGAATAAGCTGTATACCCACCCCAAAAGAGCCACAATTAGGCTGTTTCAGAATAGTGTTTGTTAGTGTGGGGGTGAGGAACAGATTTGAGGGTACAGAATATCAGATGCAAATGAGAAACAGCAAACATCTGAGTGTAGGTGCTCCAATATGTTTAATAGTACTTGACACAACAACAATACTTCACATAAAGATGTCAATAACATTTCTAGTAGTTTTATTGATTGAATTAATTTAAAAGTCCTGAATTCCAGATCCTGAAAAGGTTCACTGTAGAAGAAGCTTGTCAAAATGTAAAGCAAACTGCTTCCCTCTTCAGCCCAAGGTTATCCTTATTAATTTTGCCCCTGTCTCATATTGAATTATCTCTGCAGATTCCTGCAGTAGATGAACCTAAATCTAGAATTTACTAGACCAGGGATGGGGGAACTCTGACCTTCCAGGTGTTGTTGTACTACAACTCCCATAATCCCTGACCTTTGCCCTTGTTGACTAGGGTTAATGGGAGCAGAAGTACAACATCACCTGGAAGGCCACATTCCCCTGCCCAAACACACAAATTCCTCTTGTTTTTGAAGGTGGCACCCTAGGCTACTAATACATTTCTAAAGATTTTTCTCCTTTAAAGTCATGGCTCAATCTCAACACTAAGCACATCACAGTTTTAGTAATTTTATTTACACATTCTCCTTCTAACTTTACCCTTTCCATCCTCCTCTTTCGTTCTCTAAAGCACTTCATGATTTACTACCATGACTGGGGCACAACAGAATATGCTACACACACACACACACACACACACACACACACACACACACACACATAATATACCATATAAAAGTCTGCTTTCCAAAACGCAACTGTGCATAAAAAATAAATCAATTTAAAAAACAGGCACTCAGCAGTTTAACAAAGGTTTTGCCTCAAACACATATTTAAATATTTATTCACACAGCTTAGTTTTTGAATCCCAAACGTCCTTTTCACAAAAAGATGCTGTAAGATAGGCATGCTTGAAGAAATAGGATTTTATTCTACTTTTTCAACGAAGAGATTTGGTGGCTCCCCCCCCCCCCCGCCGGCCCAGAATTCAGGATCTTGCTAGAAACGTAGCCTGTCTATGCATGAGTACCATGGCTCAAGGTGTGTTCTTTATTTGCATACAAGTTAATTTGAACTTTTAAATCACAGTGTTTTAGAGGCTTGTCTTCAGATATTGCATCGCAGAGCGTGTGGCGGCCTTTCTCACTTCCTTCAGTTAAAAAAGAAGGGGAGTGTGAGGCGCCCACACTTCAGACTGAGAATAATGTCACAGATAGGCATGCCAAGTGCACTACATGGGGAGTTCCAAAGTTCAGGTGTTATTAGCAGATTAAAAGTTCTGACAGCTTGACCAGTCCTAACTACCTGGATGGCACCAGATGGAGAAGGCTGGACTAGAATACCAGTAACTAACTGCATCTCTTCTTCTTCTTCAGTGCTGTAACTACCCTGTTTCTCCAAAAATAAGACGTAGCCATAAAATAAGCCGTAGCAGGATTTTTAAGTATTCAAGGAATATAAGCCATACCCTGAAAATAAGACATAGTGATAGGCGCAGCAGCAATGCCGGCCGTGGCAGGAGGAGGAGGAGGAGGAGAAAAAATAAGACATCCCCTGAAAATAAGCCATAGTGTGCTTTTTTTTGAGGAAAAATAAATATAGGATGGTGTCTTATTTTCGGAGAAACACGGTACATTCAGTTTTCTATTGACTCCTTTGTTTTTGTTTTTCCAAATGACCCAGAAGTAGTCTCACAAACATGATAGACCCTGCCAGTTTTAATTCATATTAGTGACGTTGACATCCTTTAGATTGCTCACCACAGCTGGAGCCACAGCTGAGACTCCTAAATTTGGAGGCATTCCGCCCCCCTTCATTCTGGATATGGGATCCAAGGATTCAGGCATAAGCTTGACTAATCCTCGCCACAAATGATCAATGCACCCATCACTCGAATCTGAATGTATTCCTATGCAGACAGTAAGCCTAAATATCTGAATATATTCTTATGCGCAGACAGTAAACCTAAAATTAAAGAGTATCTTTGGAAAGCTAGCACATTACTACTGTTATTTGTGCTGCCATTTCTGTGTAGCATTATTTTCCTGGGAGGGTGGGGAGGGAAGTAAAAGGCACTGGAAAACATTCTTGCTTCCGTTAAATAAAAATGTAACATTTGTTATGAAGAAACCTGTTCAGTTTACCCACAAATGATGCCTTTCAGCTGCTGTACAATTTAGAGAAACAAATGGGGAGAGATTGTAATTTGGACAGACATTAAACAGTCTCTGGATATATTTTTTCGAGGGATTTCCTTTCTCTCCCCATTAATCAGCATAGGCTTCCCGCAAAGAACTGCCTCTGAAGGAATAAAAGATTCTGGGATGTTGTCTTATGAAAATAGTATGAATAAATGTCAAGGAAAGCCTCTCCCTCCTACCCCTGGGTTATAGTTCTGGACTCAAGTTATTATCATTTTTTGAGTACTTTAGGCTACACATATGATGCCCCCCCCCACTGCTCGTTGTCAGAAAGATGGGCCACTAAATTGGCAAGGTGGGTGAGTTCCCTTTGCTCGGTCCCAGCTCCTGCCAACCTAGCAGTTCGAAAGCACGTCAAAGTGCAAGTAGATAAATAGGTACTGCTCCGGCGGGAAGATAAACGGCGTTTCCGTGTGCTGCTCTGGCTCGCCAGAAGCGGCTTAGTCATGCTGGCCACATGACCTGGAAGCTGTACGCCGGCTCCCTCGGCCAATAACACGAGATGAGTGCCGCAACCCCAGAGTCTGTCACGACCGGACCTAATGGTCAGGGGTCCCTTTACCTTTTTATCTGAAACTTTAGACCCCTGTCCAAATAGTCTCTAGAGAAGAGGACCAGACCATAGTCAAAGGATGACCAGTATATGCCATTCCTCAGCAATATTTTTGTGGGTGTGGCTCCAGCAAGGTCTTTGCTGATGAAATATTTTCTTTCTTGCTTAGTTTAAAAAGAAGACAGCCAAACGAAGTATATATTTTGCAGATACGTCAAAAATGAAAAGCTTCTGTTAGCCCTGCTGCTTTAACCCAATTTAAAATGTCACATTAGTGTGAGAACTGGGTGATTATATAATTTAGTTCTGTGGAACAATATCCATTTCTCTTATCTACGAAACGTCTAGAGAGCTGACACCTGAGCTGGGCAAAATCAAGGGCATGAGAGGGCACAATTAGTTAACTATTGGAGCACCACACTGCAGTCCCAACCCCCCTCTGCCTTTATGTTCTCACCTTTCTACACCACAGAGCAGTTATGACCCATGTTTGGAATTCCATTTGTCATGCTTTGTTGTGTGTGGCATTGTTGCTTTTGTTATACAGTGGTACCTCTTGTTGCGAACGGGATCCGTTCCGGAGGCCCGTTTGCAACATGAAAAGGGCGCATCCTGAAGTGCCACATCTGCGCATGCGCAAAGCGTGATTTAGTGCTTCTGCGCATGCACGCAGGTTACAGATGCGCTGAAGCCAGAAGTAACCCGTTCGGGACTTCCGGGTTCGGCGCATCCGTAACCTGAAAAGACGCAACCCGCAGCAGACGTATCATGAGGTAAGACTGTATTTTTTGTTTTTCAGGCCATGGTCCACTGCTCTTTGCTTCTTGCAAAGGTAGGGGGACCTGCTGCCCCCCTACCAGGGGGCCCCTCCCACCAGCCCTAGCCAGCATGGCCAATAGGGATAATGGGAATTGTAGTCCAGGAATCTCTAGGAAACCACAGGTTCACTCCTGCTTTATTGTGTTGCTGCACACATCTGTCAAAATATGGGTTAGGCAGGCGTGTGACACAGCCCTAGGCAGTCCACCAAGCCCTTTGTTCCAGCTCCTTCTCCTGTTCAATCTCGTCTTGCAGTGAAGAGGAGCAAAGAGCTAGAGGAAGATGCTAGATCCAGCCACCGTATCCAACAGTGTTGGCAGGGCCTCCACTTCCTGCAACCACTACCAATTAGGTTGGGTGGCAGCTAGAACTTTGTTTCCTTTCTAAAAGAGAATCAATTTCAACTTCCTGTAACAACATGACATGCTCATTGAGCCACACTGCTGTCACTGCTGTTTGTATGCTTTGTTTGTCACTGAAGACAGGGTGGCTGCTTGATGGCTTAACATTGACTCAGATCCCAATAGGTGTGGCTCATGGTTGCCCCATGATTGAGGCAGACAGAAGCACTTGGGAAAGGACAGCCAGGTATTCTGTCAAAGATTGCTATTTTGTTTGTAACTTTACATCCCCATATATTATAATGGTTGCCACCACTCTGTGATATCCTGTGTTTGCAAATGGGATCCTTGATCTTGCAAGTCACAATCGCCTTCCCTTCCCCAAGGCCTAGCAACTTGATTTAGGGCGCAGGAAGTAGATACCCTGTTTCTCCGAATTTAAGACGTAGCCATAAAATAAGCCGTAGCAGGGTTTTTAAGCATTCAAGGAATATAAGCCATACCCCGATTATAAGACATAGTGATAGGCGCAGCAGCAATGCCGGCCACGGCAGGAGGAGGAGGAAAAAAATAAGACATCTCCTGAAAACAAGCCATTGTGTGTTTTTTTGAGGAAAAATAAATATAAGACAGTGTCTTATTTTCGGAGAAACATGGTAGCAGATGATCCCAGGCCGAGCTGTAGGGTCTTCCCCTTGGCACGAATGAAAAACAGAGGGTCAGGATCTTGCCTTACTTCACTGGCAAGGAAAGAGACTCTGCTAGGGCTTGGGGCTGGCCACTACCTTCACGTAGCTAAAGTTAAGCCATAGGGTTTTTTTTGCAAATGTTCGCTTGGAATGATGATAAAGGTTTGACTTCTGGGGTGAGCGGTAGGATGCCCTGAATCCATAATCATATCTTAATGTTCATTCATAAATCTGAAATTTATAACTAGCAGTCACTTCCACAAATAGCTAGTTTCCAGTGTAACATCATGTTAAGATGTGTCTTATCTCAGAGAGACCATTTCCCTTTATTTTGTTATAGTTTTAGTGCAGTGTTTGGGAGGCATTTTCAAATCTTACCCACTTCCCCTCTTTGGTGTATTAATTCCTGCCAAACACTCTCTGCTGTAAAAGATCCTTTAATACCTTTTCCACTGTTTTGACTTTGAAACGTTATCGGGGTGGTGGTGGTGGTGAGATATTTGTTGGTCTCAGCTCCAAACTACACTCTCTCTCCCCGCCCCCATATGAGATAAAATCAATTTCTGGACTTTTTGCACACAGGACATTAATGAGACATGGCAGCTGGTAGGCTCTGAAAACCTGAAAGCAAGATTGGTAGCAACATGCAACATTGCCATGAACCAGCCGGTGCTATAAGATGAACGCTGTGCTCCATCTGACTCCAAAAGGGACAGGCAGATCTGGTCACTCAAGAGTTTGTGACATTCGTTGCCCAAGAGGTGGTCCATATTCTAAATTTAGAATCTAAATGAAGACCAAACAGCACAGTGAAATAAGTAAAGATTTTTTTTTTAATTATTGGTTTGAAATCATTTGGCTTTTCTTATCTTGGACATTCCTTTGGAATCTATTTATTTGTCTTATCAAAGCAATCTCTTATGACTCTGTTTTTGAAAAGTAATGTCCATTAGCAGCTCCCTGTGTTCTGAATAAATTGGCTTGTGCTTTAACTTGCCCTCAAGGCCTGAGATTTAGTTGCTAGCTGGGAGTTGCAAGAAATGTGCAGTTAGCTTTCTATGGATGGATTTAAGGTATATTTCTGTTAACTCTTGGAGCGATAAGTCTTGATTTCATTTATGTCACCAAAACGTTGAGTATTGTGAGAATGCAATTCCTAATCCAGGAACACAACCGGATGTAAATGAATGGAAATTCACCAGCACAATTACAATCCTTGCATGAAATATGATGTGTGTGAAATATGGTGTTTGTGTGTGTTTGTGTGTGTGTTGTGAGAGCACTTCCTTCCTACCTAACATGTTATATGCATCTTTTACATAGTGTGTTATGTGTCTTAGGTAAGCAGAAACACTTTGCCAATAATGTACCTTGTACTTGGAAATTTCGACAAGGTCTTGGCTCACTTAATTTGCCCCTTTAAAGTTTCTTGGCATGCAGTAAATTACACAGGGCACCATTTTCAAGATGGCCAAAACATTTATGTTAATTTCCTTCCCCACTCCAGAAATAACTGGATGTTTTAAAATTGTGATCCATCTATGCAAAATCGTCTTCCCTGGAACAGTTGCAACAGGAAATTTACGGTTCGATGTATTCAAGGAGGAAAAAGAGATGTGTAGTTTTATTTTTTGAGTCTTCCAGAATTGTTATCTAAAATCACGTATACTCTTAGAGGTATGGACCTCTGTTTGGATTGAAAACACTTACTAAGCTTTTAGGCTTAGTTGTAATGGAAAACTTTAAATAAACCAGAGAGCAAAAAAAGCAGGAGAGGGAGTGATTAAACAGCTGTAAAAACGTGTAGAAATAAAACAGCAGCTGTGTGGGAAAACATGATATTTTTAATTTCTGATGTTTGCTGAGAAAAGCTTTTATGGGAAACGGTCATTTCTAATTCTTAAATTCATAAGTAATATCAGTGTAGCAACAGGTTCTTCCAATTTCTTCAGTGAACACCTTTGAGACAGCCAAAGGCTGGCACAGTCTTACTGGGTCACTAGTTCTCATACCAGTAACAGGCAGCAGAAACAGGAGCAGGGAACGCAAACTGCGGCCTCCTCAGAGACATTCAGCTGCCTCTGGCCTTTCTGAGATGCAAGCCAGCTGTTCTTCCTTCTTCCATTACTAGACTCACCACATGGAGACTGGCTTCCACTATTTCTTAACCCTTTCTCCAAGCCCTCCTGAACAAAAATAATCTCGTTGCTGCAGGCCTTCTTCCCGCAGTCCTACGGGCTTTACGTGAAATTTACAGGGGCTTTACCCCACTAGATGACTGATAAGCAGTGGAAGGAATACTGTATGTGGAACTTCTCAACCGCCCAGCAGCAATGAAATCCTCATCTCTTTCGCTGCCACTGCCTCCCAGACTCCACTTCCATGGAAGGTTTTTACTCATGTCAGGAATAAAGGAGACTGCCTTTTCCTGAGATAACCAAGCACAGAAAAATTATTAAACTAAAACAAGAAAAGTTAATATGATGCGGTCTGCTTGGAGAACGACACATTTTTTTAATGCGTAATTTTAAAGCAAACAGATAAGCAAAAAGTAAAGGGAACTGGGCTTTCTCGCGAGAAAGGTTTCCGTAACGATATTAGGGCAATACCTTTATTAGGCAAACCAAGAGTAGGGGTTTAGGTTGTTAGGTGCAAACCTGTACTGTAATTTCTTTTGAATGGATATAGATTGTAAAAAAAAAAAAAGTTTATTATAAGAAACTTGTAAACATATGGATTGTCCTCTGCAGGGAGAAGGGACCGATTTGGATGGTCCCCCCCCCACTTAATGGATCCAGATGGTTTCCAGAGAGTCGTAGGGGATGCTTTATTCCATGTTGATGGATTCTCTGGTGGCCCACTGGAATATGGAGTTAACCAGGGCTACTGACTGTTTGGCTCCGAAGCGCCCTCTCCGATTGCATGGAGCCCAGACAGCCCTATGGTTTTCCACAGATCTGAGGGCAATGAAACAATCACTGAGACGGCTAGAGCGCCAGTGGTGGATAACTCATTCTGAAGCTGACCGGACATGGGTTAGAGCTCAATGTCGAGCCTACCAAGTGGCGATAGCGATGGCAAAGAAGTCTTTCTTCACCATCTCTATTGCATCAGCAGCAGGAGACTCGCAATTTAGCAGAACCACCTGCACCATTGGGGCCCAGTACAGGCCACATTATCTCCTGCAGTGATTTTTTTGCAGTTTTTTGCAGATAAGGTCGCTCAGATTCGGGAAGAGGTAGACTTCACCATGGAAGCAGGGCAGGGGCGGGAGAGTGCTAGAGTCCTGTCTAGTCAAATTGCATGGGATCAGTTCCAATCTGTTACCTCTGAGGATGTGGACAGGCTGCTTGGACGAGTGAAACCAACCACCTGTCTCCTTGATCGTTGCCCATCCTGGCTTATAAAAGCTAGGCGGGAAGGGCTGGGCGATGGGCTTTGCCAGGTGGTAAAGGCTTCTCTCTGTGAGGGAGCTTTCCCAGATCCACTGAAAGAGGTGATAATTAAACCGCTTCTTTAAAAAACATCTTTAGACCCGGCCAATATGGCCAACTATTGCCCAGTCTCAAATCTACCATTCCTGGGCAAGGTGATTGAGCGGGTGGTTGCTGAACAACTCCAGGCACGCCTGGAGGAAGTGGACCATTTGGATCCCTTCCAGTCGGGATTCAGGCCTCATCATGTTTTACAGACCATTGTCTTTTAATATTTTGTGGGAAGCCGCCCAGAGTGGCTGGGGAAAATCCAGCCAGATGGGTGGGGTATAAATAATAATAAATTATTATTACTCTGGCTTTGAGTGATGTGTGCACTGTGGCTTTGCACAGCCTTCTTCATTCTTGCTGGCTGCTCTGCTCTACTTTCCCTGTTGAGCGCTGTTGTCTCCCAGGACTCTGCATACCCAACTGGATGGCGTGAACACCTTTTCCTGGTCTCTTCCTCCTCCTCCTCCTTCTTTTAACTGCGCAGTGATGCCAGGCAATGTACAAAGCATCTACAGCTGTGCTAGAGCTACATCATGGCCCTTGGTCAGCAGTGGGGAATCTCTGGCCTGCAGCCTTAATTCAGCCCTTCAGCCAGTGAGGCTGTTTTAGCTAACCAAAAGTGTAGCCTTCACTTTTGGACCAGCCCACTTTGTGCCTCCCTTCACCTTTGCAATTTTCTTGCCATGAAGGTTGGCCAGGTAAGAATGCATCTCTTGGGCTGAAAGAGATTCCCTACCCTTGCCCCATAGAGGTTAAAGTGTGGAATTCTCATTTTCAGTCTTTCTCTACCTTAAATTTTAGATCTCTTCCAGGTTACGCTTTGAATGAGGCTCTGTATGTTGTTACGTAGCTCCGAAACATGGGTTGTGCTCTTTTCTTTCTTTTTTAAAAAATTAATCTTTATTGAAATTCAAAACAAAGCATACAAATAAAAAAAACACACATACATAACATAAATAAAATCAATTACAGTCATACCTCGGTTTAAGTACACTTTGGTTTGAGTACTTGCAGTTTAAGTACTCCGCGGACCTGTCTGGAACGGATTAATCCACTTTCCATTACTTTCAATGGGGAAGTTCGCTTCAGGTTTAGTACAGATTTCCAGAACCAATTACACTCATACTTCAGGTTAAGTACGCTTCAGGTTGAGTACTCCGCGGACCCGTCTGGAACGGATTAATCCACTTTCCATTACTTTCAATGGGAAAGTTCGCTTCAGTTTATGAACGCTTCAGGTTAAGTACAGACTTCCAGAACCAGTTGTGTACTTAAACCGAAGTACCACTGTAATACAAAAACCAGCAAATAAATATATATAACTGCTATCACTCTTTTCGTTGATTGTATCTGTTGTAGGTACAATGAATAAATTTGTTTGGTTTGCATTTGAAAGCGCTTTGGCCTGATTTGCCAGTCGTGGACTTAAATGTCGATCAGAGTGCAGCCATCAGTCATATCTCATACTTCTCTGAAATTTGCAGTCTAGTTTCAAAACCCGCAAACAAAAATGCACATACCCTGGGAAGATGCATGGAAACGCCTTTTAAAAATGCATATTTTAGGGGTAGCATGCATAAGACGTATCAAAAACGAGTACTGTTTAAATGTGATTTTTTAAAAAATCCGTGGAACGAGGATGGAACAGGCCTGTGATCGAGCACATGTGAAACTGATAACAGAACAGAAACAAGCTGATCCACTCTTAATGTATTGTATGACTCGGTGGTCAGCCCCCAGCTGTGCATGCTGTACCGCTCTATTTTCTACTCCTGTGGGACCAGTATGACTGACTTGCATGGTTTAATCCCAGCCTGAGTGACAGCTATTGTTAGCTTTATTGGATTTGTTGCTCACGTTATTCGGCTTCTGTCCTAAACAACAAAAGGCTTTAGGTCAGATTACGCTATTATCACAAACATGATTTCTTTGCAAAACTTCCTTTCTTACAAGTATCATTTTAACAATTGTGCTATGTTACTTACCAAGGCTGTCAAAACACACACAGGTACAGAATATGATGCAGGGGGCAGACAGGGAATAGAGGTAATAATAATAATAATAATAATAATAATAATAATAATAATAATAATAATAATAATAATAATATATTATTATTTATACCCAACCCATCTGGCTGGGTTTCCCCAGCCACTCTGGGCGGCTTCCAGAAGGATATTAACATACAATAATCTATTAAACATTAAAAGCTTCCCTAAACGGGGCTGACTTCAGATGTCTTCCAAAAGTCTGGTAGTTGTTGTTCTCTTTGACATCTGTTGGGAGGGCGTTCCACAGGGTGGGTGCCACTACTGAGAAGGCCCTCTGCCTGGTTCCCTGTAACTTGGCTTCTCGCAGCGAGGGAACCGCCAGAAGGCCCTCAGCACTGGACCTCAGTGTCTGGGCAGAATGATGGGGGTGGAGACACTCCTTCAGGTATACTGGACTGAGGCCATTTAGGGCTTTAAAGGTTAGCACCAACACTTTGAATTGTGCTCGGAAACGTACTGGGTAATATTTTAGGGCTGCAATCTTGGTATGTTCCAACTCACCAGTTGAAGACTTGTGGTCCACAGCTTCCTTTTTTGCCTCTTCTCCCCACCCTCCACCCTCCCAAATTGATGAGAACATTTATCAAACAATTTACATAAATCATAGATTCATAGGCGCATCACAGATCCATTGGCTTTCTTCTCTGTACTTAAATTGTACCTGACAGATGCTCATTTACTCCATATTTTAAACCTCAAGAGAAACCGACTCCACATTTTCTCTGGTCAATTTTGTTCTCTTTAATAAATAAAGAACAAGCCATGCTTGCTTTTAAAAGCACTAGTTAGCATCCATCCTGATTTTAAGAGGTCATGTTGTCTTCTCTTTATAGCAGTCTTTTAGAATGGCCACTTTAAAGAAATGGCTAAATGTGGACATACAGTTTTTAAATTAGCACTTGAAGCATATGGCCTTTTGAAAGAACGCTCCTTAAAAAAACATAATCAATTTCTACCCCTTAGGGGCTTATGCCCTTTATGGTGCTTCCTTTTCTGGGCAAGGGGAATGAGGAAGACACATGGTTATTTTGTGAAACATCTGATGATTGCTTACAATCTTTGAGACTGCAAGTTTTTGTGGCAGACGCAAATTGTAGTCAAGTATTATTATTACCTGTTGCAGATAAATCAGAACGTGGAACTCCAGAGGGGTCGCTTGCGAGACGACATAAAGGAGTACAAATTCCGAGAAGCCCGTTTGCTGCAAGATTACACTGAGCTCGAGGAGGAGAACATCTGCCTTCAGAAGCAGGTGTCAGTCCTGAAGCAGAACCAGGTGGGTATTGAAATGGCCATATCTTGCTCTTCGGGTGGGGGCTCAGATTCAGTTGTGCTTGTGGAAAGCTTGTAGCTCTTCTCTGATGCCACAGATTCCAGTCCTCTGGACCCCATGACTAATAGCAGATGAAGTTTGGGTGCAGCAGTGCTTACCTGACACCCCCCCCCCCCAAACAGCAGGATTTGCGCTGCCTAACAAGAGGCTCTGCCAGTGCGTTTGCTGTATCATGCTGCCCCCCCTCGTGTCCCCCTCTTCCTACTAGTAAGCAACGGTGAGCGTTTCCTGCTTTGCCACCCCCCGTTTTTGGTGTCAGGCATTTTAGTGATGCTTTCTGTGTCCTAGGTGGAATTTGAAGGGCTGAAACATGAAATCAAGAGGCTCGAAGAAGTTACCGAATTCCTCAACAGCCAGCTGGAAGATGCCATACGGTTAAAAGAGATATCTGAGCGCCAGCTTGAGGAGTCCTTGGAGACCCTGAAGACAGAACGAGAGCAGAAGAACAACCTTCGGAAGGAGCTGTCTCATTATATGAACATCAATGATTCCATGTACACGAGCCATTTGAACTTCTCTCTGGATGGGCTGAAGTTCAGCGATGAGACCACGGAGCCCAATAATGATGAAATTGTGAACGGCTTTGAGCAGAACTGCCTGAGTAAAATCAACAATGGCAATAATAAGGCATCAACGCCGAAGAAAAGCGAGAGCTTCCCTCCAGCGCCTAGTCTTGTGTCTGATCTCTTGAGTGAGTTGAATATATCTGAAATCCAGAAGCTGAAGCAGCAGCTTATGCAGGTAAATCCTTGCTAACGGTGGCTGGAATTTGATCGTTCCGTCAGCGCAAGCATTTCTTATCGCCTGATGGAATGCTTTCTCCTGTTCTAGGCACTGTACTGGGGGTTACGCTGACCTGATTGGGGTGTGTGCAGGGGAATGAAGAGGGGGGAAGCCCCGTTGTACTAGTGAAACTTCCCACGGTGCAGCTATTTAGTTGAATCTGGCCCTATATAGCTGAAAATTAAGCATTTATCTAAAGCCATTTATGAACAAAGTGGTTCTTGATATTATTATTATTATTATTTATTATTATCAATAGGCTCAATATCATAGCTTGTTTTGAAGCTGGTACCCATGGTACTGCTGTTAATTCCTGGTTTGGTTGCTCACACCATGAAGGAAGGGTAAGGGGTTGTGTGTACACAGGATGATAGAATTGTAGAGTTGGAAAGGACCCTAAGGGTCATCTTTACGACCACCTGCAGTGCAGGAGGAAGGCCTGTTTGTAACTAGTACTGGAGGTGCTGGAAGTTGAACCCAGGAATTTTATATACGCAAAGAATGAACCTTGTATCCTTTATGGCAGATGTTACAGTAGATGCACTTTCAGAAAGGGTAAACATTGCTTTTTATTCATTCAGGATCTCTGTATTTTAGAATTTCTGTTTTGTTGGAAGCCGCCCAGAGTGGCTGGGGGAACCCGGCCAGATGGGCGGGGTATAAATAATAAATTATTATTATTATTATTATTATTGTAGATGGAAAGAGAAAAAATGAATTTGTTGTCTACACTCCAAGAGTTTCAAAAGCAGCTGGAGAACACCCGAGGAGCTCTGTCTGAGCAGAATGAGAAGGTAGTCAGGCTCACCGAGAACCTCAGTGCCATGAAAAAGCTCCAGGTCAGCAAGGAGCGCCAGTCAGCTCTTGACAATGAAAAGGAGCGAGATAGCCACGAAGATGGAGATTATTATGAGGTTGACATCAATGGCCCAGAGATTCTGGAATGCAAGTACAAAGTGGCTGTGGCGGAGATGAGTGACTTAAAAGACGAGCTCAAAGGCCTAAAAGCCAAATATGAAGAGTGTGAATCCAAATACGAAGAGGAGAAGAGCAGGTATGAGACCGACTCTCAAGCTCTGACCGAGAAGATTACTTCATTGGAAAAATCGAGCAGGCAAGATAGAGAGCAGGTAGTTAGACTGGAGAAGGAACTCAAGAAAGTAAGTGATGTTGCTGGAGAAACACAGGGAAGCCTCAGCGTCGCTCAGGATGAGCTGGTCTCCTTCAGCGAGGAGTTAGCCAACTTGTACCATCATGTCTGCATGTGCAACAATGAAACTCCAAACCGTGTCATGCTGGATTACTACAAAGAGGGTAAAGGAGGCCGTACCAGTCCAGAGGGCAAAGGCCGCAAATCGCCCATCCTGCTCTCTAAAGGCTTGTTGTCCATAGACTTAGGAAAATCAGAAAGTGGGAGTGGGGACAGCAGTCCTTCGCCAGTGTCGTCTCTCCCGTCCCCAGTATCTGATCCCCGGAAGGAGCCCATGAACATTTACAACCTGATTGCCATAATCCGCGACCAGATCAAGCATCTTCAGCAAGCGGTTGACAGAACGACAGAGCTGTCTCGGCAGCGGGTAACCACCCAGGAACTCGGGCCGGTAGTAGACAAAGACAAAGAGGCTCTAATGGAGGAAATCCTGAAGCTGAAGTCTCTGCTAAGCACCAAGAGGGAGCAGATAGCAACTCTGAGGACTGTCCTAAAGGCTAACAAGCAGGTAAGCAATCCTGTAATTTTACACAGCTTACGTTGTCAACAAAAGGGATTCATTAGATAAATGTTGATATGCATCCATTCATGTAAATAATATTTTTAATAATCTCTTCACATGTGCCCAATACACTAAGGTAGACGACTACCTTAGGGTGCTCATTGGTGATTCTGTGTTCAGATCCTAGTAAAGGTTCCAAACAGGTGTGGAACGCTGATGTTCTTGGATGTTCTCCATTTCTTAATTATCTATAATCTCATTAACTGTGATTATTTTCTTTTGCTGGTTTTGGTAAACTTTTAAGACAGCAGAAGTTGCTCTGGCCAACTTGAAAAGCAAGTATGAAAACGAAAAGGCCATGGTTACGGAGACAATGATGAAGCTGCGTAATGAGCTGAAGGCTTTAAAAGAAGATGCTGCTACCTTCTCTTCTCTGAGGGCCATGTTTGCTACCAGGTAAAATACACTGAAATGTCAACAAAAGTTGGTAACGGGGGGAACAAATAGAACTTGCTACAGGACCAATGTACCCTGGGAAATGTACCGACACAAGCTTCCTCGGTGGTCGTGTTGGGTAGTAACACCATCATCCCTAGTCAGATGAATTCGCTTGTGCTCCTTCACTCCTTGAGAGCTGGTAGCTTAGCTTTATATCCAAAGGAGCACTCATGGTTTCTTTTCCCAACAACAACAACAAAAAAGCTTCCCAGTCATGGTTGGTTTGTTAGAAACAAACTCTCAGAGCTGGTTTGAACACCACATGAAGCCAGCTGCTCCATGGTTTGTTTTCCCCACTCAAGGAAGGGAAGAGGGAAGCAGGGAGGGCTTGAGCTGAATGCATAAGGACTTAGCTTGTGCACAAGGTAATCTGCCTACTCTGTGGTTTATGGCAAGAGTCAGATCCCAATGAATATTGTGTGGGTGGCTGGGTAGGTGAGAGAGAGAAATTGCACACTAAGGATGCAAATCTATACTAGAGAGTAAGTCCCATTGAACACAATGACATCCAAGTTCACGTGCATAAGATCATGCTGCTAAATACACATTTTTCTGATTTTACACAAAAGTAAGGCCTTCAAAAATGTTAAAATGCTTAACATGCAACATATAATGCTCAGCCTGCAACACACACACACACACACACACACACACACACACACACAGAATCCCAGCAGTTGAATATGTGTCTTCTTTTACCATAAGAAAGCAAGAAGGTTCTAGTCCAACACGGGCAGTAATGTGTGTGCACATGGGATACCTAGCTTAAATAGCACTGGAAGTCTCATGCACAACAATCTGTAAGGTCTTTATCCAGCACCAGAAGGCACAGTATCTCTTTTTTGAAGACTGTTTCCTAGCTTTTATGTTATGCTTACATAAAATGTATTATGGATGCCTTCCAGCAAGGAAAAAGCAATAAATGGAAATTATGGTGTCCTGAACTAACAAATGAGGATGAGCAACGCAGAGCTGCAATATAGCTGTGGTTTTAAAATATCGCAATAGTTCTAAATGCATGCCTAGGATCTGAGGGGAATGGCGCTCCGTGGTTGAGCATCTGTCTTGCAAGCAGAAGGTCCCAGGTTCAATCCCTGACAGCTCCAGATAGGGCTGGGCCTGAAGTCCTGGAGAGCAGCTGCCAGTCAGTGTAGACAATACTGAGCTAGATGGACCAAAAGTCTGACTCAGTATAAGGCAGCTTCCTCTGCTCCTATGTAACAGAAACCGGTATGAGGCTTGAACTACAGCGCAGGGTATACTGGTAAAAATACAAACACGTTTCAATAGTGGAATTATAAGATGTGTAGTAACTTTCAGAGTGGAATTGCCTTAGTATCTGGATCATATATATATATACACCCTGTTTCTCATATTTTAAGGCATCCCCATAAAATAAGCCATAGCAGGATTTTTAAGCATTCAAGGAATATAAGCCATACCCCGAAAATAAGACATAGTGATAGGAGCAGCAGCAATGCCGGCCGCGGCAGGAGGAGGAGGAAAAAAATAAGACATCCCTTGAAAATAAGCATAGTGTTTTTTTTTGAGGAAAAAATAAATATAAGACGTGTCTTATAATATGAGAAACACGGTATATATATATATATATATATATATATATATATATATATATATATATATATTGTTTGAATGAAGAAGTTTCTGAATCACATTAAATTATGGCCAGCACTTAACCTAGTTTACTAGCATGAATTACATAAATAAAACCCCAAGGTTGGTTTTTTTTTTTAAATGATGAAAATGTTACAAAGGTGTGAGCAAACTTTCATGTTCTCCAGAACTATTCAGATGTTACATCAAGCAAAACAGGGTCAGGGTGTAGAAGAATCTAGGCATGATCTTGTTACCCCAAAGTCTGCAGTTAAAGCCATCTTAAAATGGAATAGGATTAGGAGTCTTGCTGGGTGAAAGACAGATTGCAGAATGCACCCAGGACTACTGGAGCTAAGAAGCAAAAAAACGGAAAGCTCAGTTGGTTACAGCATGGTGCTAATAACACACAAGGTTGCAGGTTCAATCCCCATATGGGACAGCTGCGTATTCTTGCATTGCAGGGGGTTGGACTAGATGTTCCTCAGGGTCTCTTCCAGCTCTACTCTGATTCTATCATTCCCCATTGATGAAAATGTAAAATCTCATACTTTATTCGGTTCTGTCTCCAGCCTTAAAAAACAACAACACTCAGGATTTTGTGAAGCAGAGAGCAGAAGAGAAGGGAAAGATTGTGTTCTTTTATATTAGCAATGCTGGAGATTTATTTGAGGTGCCTAATTGTATGCAGAGTCAACAGATGCCAACTTGGTAATATTACCTGTTGGTTGAAGGATATGTAACTCCTCAAATTGCTGTGTGTGTTTGGGGGTTCACTTGCTAAAGGCACATGTCAACATCAAAATCTTGTGCTCTCTATGAAAACCTTGCATCTCATAGCCTTTGCGACACAGCAGTCTTGGAACTGATTAATCTTGATTACTTCTGTAAGTCATAGAAGCCATATGCTTCCATAATTGGTAGAACACGTAAGCCAGGAACTCGTGGGTCTCAGTTATAGCAACCTTCCCAAGCTGAAAGATCTATTTTGCCCCTTCAGAGCCCCTAGAAGCTGCTGCAGCTGAGATCAGTATGCTCTCTTGACATGTAAGTGCCTGCTATCTGTACGAGTAGCCTGTCCTTGTGAGTCCAAAGAATGTGTCTGAAAGTTAATACGTGAACCAACTCTTGGGTGCTGGTAGCAAAAAAGCCATGCCGCTTTAAAAGTTCTTTCTCATTGCAGGTGTGACGAGTATGTTACCCAGCTGGACGAAATGCAACGCCAGCTTGCCGCGGCCGAAGACGAAAAGAAGACGCTGAACTCGTTGCTCCGTATGGCCATCCAGCAAAAGCTGGCTTTGACCCAGCGCCTTGAGCATCTTGAGCTGGACCATGAGCAGTCCAAAAGGGTGCGCACAAAATCTGCTTCCAAAGCCAAGAGTAGTAACCCCAGTGTAAGTCACATACGGTCGTGCGGAGACAGATCCGAAGGATCTGTGCTTAATAACCAGGTGTTTTGCAGCGAGAAGTATAAGATCTATTGCGATTAAGAAGGCGAAAAGAAAGAAAGAGAGAGGCCGTAAATAATGCATCTGATGTTTGTGCTGTTTGAATGTCAGCATAAATCCCCACTATATTAATGTTGCGGTGGTGCGTGGCTTTGTACTAGTATGTTGTTAAACCATGTAATACAGGTTGTATTATAGTGGTCTTAACTGTAACTGATTCACAAGCATGGGGAGGGGGGATGCTGTTAACAAGCTAATGATGGAAAAGCACGTGGCTGTTTCCAGAAGGAGCGACTTTGGTTTTGCTGTTTATGGGTAAGTGTTAAAGGTGCAGGCCAGGTGTACGATGCCTGGCGTTACTAACTGTAGCTTGTCTAGCGCAGATGTGATCCTTTCCCCTGGGTTCTAAGCAGTTCTTCAAGCAATGGAGATAATTTCACTGGCAAGAGCCATCTCCTTGTTTAATACGCCTGCGAAGTGGTGAAATGCAGTGCTTAAAAATTAGATGTGTAATGTTGGGTGTTAAGAAATCTGTGTTTTGAACCAGAAACAAATCTAAATTAAATCTGCTATAGCAGGTAGTTGCTTTCATTATTACCACTTAGCAAAAGCCAAAAAAGCTTTGTTATAAGCTGTTAAGAGCTAGGACAACCTAGTAGGAAGGATACCTTCTGAAATTCTTGTGTTTCCTTCCTTGCTTCGCTTCAGAGGGTTAACCTATTGAAAATTGCACAATTAAAAGAGAGAGAGAGGAGATTCTGGAACGGAACTTTACACTAAAAGAAAGCAAAATTAGAATCTCAATGTTTCAGAATAGTTATGTTGTGGGACAATACCATATACTACAAAGATTTCTGTAGTATTATGTTGTTGTTGCTTCTGGCAGTGTAATTTGCCAGGAAGAAGGTGCATTATATATTGGGCACCGTTCAGCCAAAGTTAGTCTAACTTTAAATCTCCTTGATTTTCATTGAGAAAGTTAAACAAGTGCTTAACTCTCTTCTGTTTCAATCAATGGGATTTTAAAGCGCGTAAGGTCATGCTCATTATTACTATATCTGCACAGTATACGTGTACAGAATTAATAGGAGTGTGTTCTAGTATTGTCAAGTTGCAATGCATTTCTCTTTAACTGTCAGTATTAAGGCTTAATAGGATAGTATTACAGAGCTCTGTCTTTTGTTCAAGCAAAAAATAAAGATGAAATAAAATTGCATTTTTAATGCAAGCACACATTTCACAGGGCTCTACATTCTAGGCACAGGAAATAAAAAAATAACCAGTTTATTCTTGTTTTTATGTAATTATGAAGTAGGTTAGTAAATGCATATTCATCTATTAAAAAAGATGATTTGTCCATTATTGAACTTTTAAGGGGCCTTTTTAGCCACTTAATTTCAATAAGTTTGATAATTGTTAAAAAGTGTACTTCATAATTGGTGCCTATAGAAATTGTAATGATACAAGACTGGGAGTGGGGAATGATGCTTTTTAAATTGTGATAAATTTAAGGAGCACAACAAGGCACATTTTTGTAAAGAAAGAGAAACAAAACAATTCAAAAGTGCCTAGCCTCAGACTTTATTTTAATGTAAAGCCCTGTTCGTTTTGTACTCTTTTCAAATAACTTTGTATGCTTAGAATACTACTAAGAAGTAATGCAGGACGGCACAGCTGCGTCTGCTGACCGTAGTAATATTCCCCTCCTCCCAAAGCCATGCTAATAATAACAGTGATCTTTGTGTTGTTACTGCATCATCTTACATTATTCTTTTTAGATGACTAGCAGCTTGCTTCCTCTGTGTTGCCGCTCTGCCTATAAAGTAGTTAGGAGATATAGCAGTGTTACTGTAAGGTAATAAGGGGAGTCTTTCCTGTTTTCCTGGCAGAAGGAAGCAGAGTGGTGCTTGGACCCCTCAAGAGATTAGGCACAAAAACAAATTGCAAAAAAATTGCAAGGGAAAAAAAGAGAGAATCTGGCAACTAGAAATGACACAATTGACATTATATCTGCCGATGTATAAACAATTCTGAATGATCCAGTTTTAATGTATTGCTGAAGAATGGGCAAACACAATATTAGAAAAATTGTTGTCAGAACGGCAAGTCTCATACAACTCACTTTATTACTACATTTGCAGAAAACACAGCCTATTCTCCTGATTTTGAGCTTTAATAGCAGGCTTTGATATTTTTAGAAGCAGAACACCTTTTAGCAAATGTTCAATCCTGCTTTTCTCCTCTTTGATGCACAATAATCCAAAAGGCCTTTTGAACCCACCCCTTTTGAAACAAAATGCCTTGGGAATAACTAGGCATTTAGAATACTGAACAATTTTGCTCCATTAGTAGCAGTGGTTGCTATTGCTTTTGCATTGATGGGGAGCTGATAATAACCTTTCTAAATATATCGTTTTCTCTGGTGGTGCTTGTAACACAGGAATACTCAGGTGGGGGTGGGGGGGGAGAAAAGGAAGTTTTATGGAATCAATAGCATTGGCAAGTTTTCAAGTTAACTGAAATGAAATAGGGAAGTCTGGGTGTTGTGAGATGGTGACAGTGTCTGTTCATATTGCTCAAGGCAGCATATTTACAGTTTTCAGCTGGCTTACTAACAATTTTCATGGTGATCTCTACGGCTGTTTTACGACCACAAAGGCTTTGCACCATTTTACGTCTGGAGTATTCAGAGTCACTCTGCCTAGCTAGCAGACTTGTGTTCCGGAGCAGCCCAGATAGACTCTGACATTTGTCAGTTTCCTATGCCCGGATTGGTTTTTAAACTTGCTAGGAAGAGAAACTCTGAATAATCCCCAGGTGATTTTCTTCTTCTTGCGTGTAAGCTTTGATAAAAGATGTTTGGGGTTGTGCTATCGGCTTCCTCAGACCAACTCCTGCTAAATCAGTGTCTCAGTTTGTTTTTTTAATGCTTTTGTTTTTTGCTCTTGTTGAGTTGGGATACAGCATGGAAAACCTACTAAGCCATCACCTACCTCTACAAAGCAGGACTTTTCTCCTGGATGACTTCCTGTTCTGTTCATTGGCTGGCATGATACACTGACTGAGCTGCATGTTTCCAGAGGGGCTGCGCTACGCTTCATTGATAAGTTCCCTCGTGTACTCACCGCTGCCTACTTACCGCTTGAGTAGCATATTGATTCAGGACTTGTAAGGGACTTTTCTTCCTGCACAGCTTTTTGCTAACAGTATGCATCAAAGCATTTGTTCCAGATGCTTGAAAAGCACACGTGAGCTGCATTGACTGCTTTACCTTAGAAGACTAACCGGTTCCCCTCAGCTGACTAATGTGCGATGGGGCTCTTGCAGCACACCCCTGTGTGTATTTGAAGTTTTCCGTTCTTGAGTTGAAGAATAATGACCAGGTTTTTTCTTTTCTTTTTTTTCATTTCTAATGGTTTTTGTGTTCTTTTTCTCCCCCCCCCCCCTTTCCACTTTCCAGCTGTAGAGTAGCTCCCGGAGAAGCCTATTGCAACTGTGCAACTTCGTATCTTAGCCTGTGTCGTTGTGGTTAGAAGTGGCGGTAGCCTGTTGCACAAAAGAATGGATACCATTGACCATGAACCTCTCTCCCCCCCTAAAAAAAAGGCAAAAACCACATAATTTTTAATATGCAACATGCATTGTTGGGTATTCTTCCCCCTCGCTTTCAACCATATATTTTTTTTCTTTTTGGCATATTATGTCTGGATACAAACAAACAAAGCTTTATCATTTTAAGTGCTGCTGCAGGAAGAAAACTTACAAATGCTGAAGAAACCTACTTCATCATCTGATAATTGCCATGGTAGCTTATTATGGCCTATTAGAAAGGTTCACATGGGTATTATTATTTTTTGTAACTTTCATTATAGAGCATTCATGTGAAACAACAACAACCAACAATGGTCTGATTGTTTAAACCTGTGCACTTTTAATATTTTGCTATTTACTTTAACGTCTTTTTATTCTTTTTTGTAGAAGAGTTTATATGGAGGGGGGAAGTCCAGTGACTTATGCACATAGTCTCTCTCCATTTTGGACTTGTGCTTGCTGTTTTCCCATCCGCATGTGGCAGAGTTTTATATGATATTGTTTTGCTCTACACTGTGTTTAGAAAAGAACTTCCAACACAAGCCAGGAGTTCTGCTAAACTGTATATGTGCTGTGCATCAGCAGCTTTTTTTTTCCTTATAAAATGTTAAGCTTTATCTGTTTTAAATTACTGATTTTTAACTGCCATGTTAACTGAGAAATCCAGGGTATTCAAATTCTGGGGTTTTTTCATATTGTATTATTATTCTTAGGAATAGTTCAATGTAACAAGAAGAAAACTTGACTTTGCTCTGGTTAAAACAGTTATAGGCACTTGAAAAAGAAATATTAGTGTTACCTATAAATTCCAGAATGTCTGGGTTTTAGGAAAAATCTTAATGGTGTATGATTGGTTAACAGAATTTTATACAACTATTACCACTTAAATTCCAAATTGGAATTGTTTTTTGTTACTACTTTGTTTTATTGTGCCAAATTGTGGTGCATTTTAGAAAGACAAATTCTAAAAGTTGTCAGTGCTAGGGTGTTCTATTTCAGCGCCTTTTTTGTGATTTAATTGTTGCCAGTAGTGCCTTTCATAATTTTAAAGGGAGAAGCCTAGGCTAGCTTAGTCTGTCCTTAAAGGAAAGGAACCACGGCTTTGGAACCTAGTCATGATGTGGAGCAATAAGCGCAAAGCAAACTCCCCTGCCGCACATTCTTTTTTTTAAATGGGTAGACCTACTATAGAGATGATATATGCGCGAAATTGTAAAAAATTCTGTTAGCCAATGATACTTCATCATGCAAATTCAGGGGCATAGAAGAAAAGAACAAGCAGACAACTATTAAAAGAAGAAGAAGAAGAAGAAAAGAAACACCCCAAAATATACTTTGCAAACCAAACAAACTTTATTGAACAAAATAAGAAGCAAGATGTATTAACACATTTGTGGTTGCAGTACAGAGGTTGTTTTGGGAATATTGGTGTTCTGGTAGCTTTGTATGGTGGTGGATCAGTTAACCATAGTATTGTTTGCAAATGTGGAGAAGAAAAAGAGGAACAATGCATTTAATATATTTTTTCTCTTGCATGTTGTATCTAATCCATGGTGATTTCAGGAAACAGAAACTGAGATGTGCATCAACAAAGATGGACCTGATGGTGCTATTTGTTGAGGGTAACTTTGAATTATCAAATTTGGTACTTTTCAGGGGAGGAGAAACCACCTTCCTTTAAAAAGAAAAGAAAAAAAGAGTAGAAATTGTAATAATAAATGACGTGGGAAAAAGATTTCTGTTTGCTGGAAGAAACTTTATTATTCCTAGAGGTGGGGACATATATTTTCATCTTTTTTTTGGTTACAGTATTGATTCATAAGTGGTATGATTACATTTTAAAATTACATCTCTATGTGGGTATTTATTTGAAATGTCAAAGTACTGTATTATGTTTTTACGTGCATTATCTTTTAGTGGTGGATTGGTCTTTGTTTCATTGTCATATGCATGTACTCTTGCCAAGTAACCTTTACACAGACTTGGGGGGGGGGGGAAAGGAAGCTGATATAATTGCTTAAAAGCAAGACATGAAACTGATTAAGGTACAGCTCTTGTGTTAATTTGATAATTTTAGGAGGTGTAGAAGACAAAAACAAATTAATTCCAAATTAATCCAAAAAGAGTGCATGTTGTGTAGGAAAGCAATCTACCTGTGTAAAGGTAGTCATATTGGCAGTATCAATAAAGGAGAAAGAAAGAGTTTCTGGCTGGTTTGTTTTTTAATTGCACCACTTTTGTTTGCTGAAGTATTTCTAGACCTCTTAACAGTATTAATGTATGAAGTCTTGACATGTGTAGGCATGAGTCAGCCAAAGTTCATCACTTTTAAAACCCTTTTATTTCAATGGGAGAGGTTGAAACGTGTGTATATAACACTCCCATTGAAATTAACGAGTCTTAGAATGGCTTCCGTCCTGCTTTTAGATGTACATCCAGGACCGGCACAAGACATTTTGAGGCCTGAATCGAAGGACAAGATAGTGCCCTCCCACAAGGCACATACAGAAGCCAATTGGACCGACCGTTGAACTTTGCTCCAGTACTGGTGAAAGGCCAGTGTCTTCCACTGCACTTGAGGGCAGCAGGCTAGCATAGGGGGTACAAGACAGGTCACATGGCATTCACAGCTCCAGCCACTGCCCGCACCTCATCACCTGCCACCTGAGGCAGCCGGCTCACTCTGCCTCATCATAGGGCGAGCTCTGTGCACACCAATGATTCTTGAAGCGGGCTCATGCTGCTCTTGGGATCTTTAATGAAGATGATTGCATGCTACCGACAGAACGGCATTTCCTTCAAATACCTTGCTCAGCGATGATCAAACAGAGAACCAATATTAGTGTACTTGCTCTGGAGAGCCAGCAATAGCCACACCTGTTGAAAGGGGAGGAGCTTGAAACTCTTCAGAACATGTTGTATTTTTGTTTACTCAAAGCAGGATATGCTTGTTGGCTGGTATCCATTCATTCAACTGAGATTATTTATGGCCAAATGATAGGCAATACTTGCATGAGATATGGTAATTGGTTCCAGGAATCAACTAGGTAATTAGAGTCCACTGTCTGTGGGTGGCACATGTTTGAATTATCTGTGGCTTGCACTTCTGAGGTGTTCCCTGCTACCACAATGAAACTCTCAGAGCAAAAGCAAACCACACACATAGTTTTGGAGCATACAGAAAGTATCAGCAGAACCAAGCTTCTTGATAACAGATCTTTATCGTTGATCCAATATAACTTGTATTAAAAAACAAGCCTTTCTGCTTTTGGATATGGAACAAAAAAGGTGGTATGAATTTATTCCAGCAGCCGTGATAGCAAATCTAAATCAATGTACCTGTTAATAAAATAGTTCATTAGGAGAAGCATTTAGTCCACATCAAAAACAATACCTACCGTAGTTATCTTGGCACACATTTTCTCTCTCCCTTTCTTATGTTGAATTGGGTGCTTCAGTTTTACATGAAGCAAAAGGAAGAGTGTCATCAGTAATAACACTATTAAGGGCTTGATTTTAGATGCAGGTCTGATTATTGTTGTTAAACAAGGAGTTACAAGCTTGCATCTTTGCAAGGGGTAGAACTTCAGCCTGACAGATGTTGCTCTGCTTAATCTCAGGGCGAGGAACCTTCTATTAACCTAACGCTTACTCCCACCTGTCATGAACAATCAACAATTTAATGCTGAGTGCTTGTTGCCTGCCTATAGTGAGGCTCTTCACAGTCAAAAATAATAATTGAATTATAGTGTAGACATTCGTTATGAGAGCAAGACTGAGTTTAAAAGAACTAGGTGACTGATCTGTTTAGCTGCTGAATTCCATCACTGTTTTGTTAACTACAGGGAATGCTGGAATTATTTGCCTTCCTGGCATGTCACATTGCGGAAGAATATGGATTTTCTGTAGCCCACGTTCCTGACTCTGAAAGGGAGATGGCAGCAGTGATGCCTTCTCTTGCCTAGGAGGATGTAAAAAGTGAATTCATTTTGGCAGTTAAGTGCAACAGTACCTAGATATAAAGGAACCAGCACTCATGGGCAACATTTCTACCCAGAAACAATGCATCTGGCTACCATGACATCACAAAAGTGATAAAAGCCATAGGCTGGACTGTGCCACAAAGTTCTAGATAAGCACATCCTTTGAACATACTGGGCAACCTTCATTGCTTTGTATCTACAATCTGCAACCAGCCCTGTACAGTGGTGCCTCGCTAGACGAATTTAATTCATTCCACGGGTCTTTTCTTATAATGAAAAATTTGTCTAGCGAATCCCATAGAAATGCATTGAATTTTTTTTTTTTTTTTGCCGATAGGAACACATTAATTGAATTTCAATGCATTCCTATGGGAAACTGCGATTCGCTAGACGAATTTTTCATAGAACGAATTCGTCTAGTGAGGCAACCTCTGCTTGAAAAATCCTTTCGTTAAGCGAAAATTTCGTTAAGCAGGGCATTCGTTAAGCGAGGCACCACTGTACTATTTCCCTAGTACATTTACACATAATGGGCACAGATGGTATTAAATTAGATGCACAGTTAATATTAGAACTTCTTAGTGTGGAGGGTGGGGAACAATCTGAAGCTGGCAAAGAATGCAGAGAGTCTCAGCCTCCCTTCCAACACTCATTTTCAAATATCTCCAAATATGGAACACCATTTCTGTCTGAAGTGACTGATAGGTGAGAGGGCAGTTCTTCAGAGCAGCAAACTAAGTTGATCGCCCCGTCACTGAAGGAGGAAACCAATAAAAAGGAGAAAGAAGGCACATCAAGTGGAAGACAGCCACCTTTGTGTGTTCATTTATGTCAGAAACATTTTCACTGTACTATTTATTATAAGCTGCTTTGAAGCCTCATGAGATAAGTGGAGTAAAAAATAGATAGTATGATGCCATGTTTTGCAGCCACACTGTCTTGTTTATTGTCTTTTCTTAGATATGCTGTGACTACATTGTCCTTGAAGGATAGTTCTCAACCTGTCCAACACAGATAGTGGAACTAGCAATCTGCGGTTAAGACAGTAATCCTTATTTTCAAGTGAATATGGCGGAATTGGGCTATACAGCACTAGAATCAGACCACCACCATAATCCTTTCCAATGCCAAATGTAGTGGTCCAGTGGAGATAGACTTTAAAAATGTGTTAAAAGGCGGGCAAAAAGGACTGACAAACAAAGATCCATCCTTTGGGATGTTTTAAAACTGCCACACTGTGTTTTTTTTAACTGCCACACTATTTGAGAGGGATTTCCCCCTGCTCTTGTTTCCATCTGAAATCTCTGCACTCCACTTTCTTTTACTTCTAATTCCACATAAATCCCTATTACTAGGGTATTAAATGTGGCATTGTAGAGTGCTTCACATTTTGCTATCTGCAGTTCTCACAACCACCATATAAAGAAGATCATAATTTTGGAGATATTGCAGATTGAGGAGTGGGCTTTCTAAAAATAGGGTCTGTGGCTTTGGAGTCTGGCTTGCAAAAATAAAGCTACCCAGTGCTAATATATATATATATATATATATATATATATATATATATATATATAGAGAGAGAGAGAGAGAGAGAGAGAGAGAGAGAGAGAGAGAGAGAGAGAGAGAGAGAGAGAGAGAGAGAGAGAGAGATTAGAAAAAAGGTGCTGGAGCTCACCATGAACTCCCTTGAATGGCAATGGTGCCCACCTGAGAAGTGCAGGAACTGAGTTCTGTTGAGTTCCATCTAAAAAGCCCTGAAGCCACATAAAACGATGGTTTCAGCTGGGCTGCAGGTTGAGAGTCCGTGGCTTAGAGACAGAGCACATACCTTGCATTGCAGTGGTGTTGGGTTCCCTTCCTGTCATCTCCAGCTAAATCAGTAGTGGGAGAACCTCAGGCCTGGCGCTGGATGGAGCCTGAGCAGGCCCCTCTGGTCCTCAGGGCTAGCCATGTCGTGTACCTCCCAGACCACACCCCTTCCTGGCGCTGCTCTATGCCCTGTCCAATGCTTTTACCTGGCCCGTGAACTAAGCTAATGCCTCTTGTTTGCCTGGGCAGAAGAAGACACAGCTAGCTGTACTGTAGCCTGCTGTACAATAGGAAGAGTTGCATCCCTGCTCGCCTTTGCCTTTGGTTCCTGTTCACTGTTGACATGTGGTCCACATGGCTTGTAGTTCCCCAGGTTGCAGAGCTGGAAAAGAGCCAGGCCAGAGACATGGGGAGAGCCACTGCCAGTAGAAAATACAAAACGAGATAAACCAATGATATGGTTGTAAGACATCTTCACCCAAGGTTATTTGTTTGGTTTTTAAATCGTATTGACAGATATGCTTGCTCATGAGAGAGAGTCATTGCTTTGTTCTCTCCTCAGCACCTCAGGTTGTATAAAACTCCTAAACAGGAAAACAAAAGGATTATAAACCCTTCACAACTAAATCCTCACAAATAATTTTGCATGCGTGCATGCATGTCCTCTATACTTGCGCAGAGTGCATTATTACCCCTCAATGTCCTTGTTTCATAAACCTACGTACCAGCACTAGCATTGCAACAATTCAGGCATTGCTAGCAGTTTATTCCTGTCAGCCTAGACAAGTGTCATGATCACTTTCTGCAAATTTATTGGCTATTCTGGGCAGTTTGACAGAACCATTTCCTGACATCTCCGCTTTCTGCAACTGCTCTTTATCACAACTAATGACAGCAGGGCTGTCTATACAGGGAATGTGATACCTGAAGCCTCTTTCTCCTCTAGGTTTTCCTTCCTGTGTATCTTGTTTGCTTCTTACTCAGATTTCACATCTGGCTTGCATTTTCTAAGATAATATTAGGTGAAAAGTACATGTTTTTTCCCCATTTTATACAGGGGGCCATAAACATGGGAGTCAGTTTCCTCTATTTGATACAGTATTGGGTATGGATATTAAAAAATTAAATTCCCTGTTGGTTGATTGACTGTTTGTTAAAACCATGTACAGTATATAGCACACTTCATTTCAAAAAGTACAAAGGCAGTTCAAAAACAAAGCAACAACAAAATAATATAAGAATAAAAAACAGCTCAGTAAAACAAAGTTTAGTAGTGAAGCTCACACCATTGTTTCATTTGAATACCTTTCAGGGAATAAAAGGACTATTATTTATTTATTTATTTATTTATTTATTTATTTAATTTTGTATACTGCCCTTCATCTGAAGATCAGGGGGTGGTTCACAACATAGAATCCAAAATACATAATAAAACAAGAAAAACCCAATAACCCCCATCCCACAAACCCATTTAAAAGGAATGTCAATCAGCCAAAGTCCTGGTTAAAGAGAACCATTTTCACCTGGCACCTAAAGATATGTAATGAAGGTGCCTGGTGAACCTCTCTGTGGAGAGAAATCTACAAGTCAGAAGCCACCACAGAAAAGGCCCGTTCTCATGTTGCCACCCCCAGACCTCACAGGAGGGTCCAGGTCGGTCCATATGGGAAGAGGTGGTCCTTGAGGAACTGTGATCCTGAGCTATTTAAGGCTTTATAGGTCAAAACCCGCACTTTGAATTGAGCCCGGAAACTAATTGACAGCCAGTGCAGTTGGGCCAGGATCCCTGTAATATGCTCAAACCGCCTTGCCCTGATGAATGAACAACCTGGGTCACTGAATTCTGCACCAGCTAAAGTTTCTGAATCCTCTTCAGAGGCTGTCCAATGTAGAACATGTTGCTGTAATCCAGGGGTGACCACTTCCCAAGTGACTGCGATCTACTCACAGAGTTAAAAACTGGCAGTGATCTACCACCCTTTGGGGGGTTCAGGTCAAAGTTGTTGAGCTTTTTTTTTAGGAACAAAAGCCCTGTTTTTTGGGTTTCAGGTGAAAGAGTTGTTAGCTCTTTTTTAGGGAGGAGGAAAGCCCTGTTTTGGGGGGGGGGGTGCAGGGAGAAACTGTTGAGCTTTTTTAAGGCGAGCTTCTATGGGGGGGGGGGAGAGGCTGTGATCAACCACTGATCTACCACAGACGTCCAGTGATCTACCAGTAGATTATGATCTACCTGTTGGACGTGCCTGCGTAATCTAACCTAGAGGTTACCAGGTTACCAGAGCATAGATGACAGAAGTTAAACTATACCTGTCCAGATAGGGGTGTAGCTGGGCCACCAGCCAAAACTGATGGAAGGCATTCTGCGCCACCGAGGCCACCTGAACCTCAAGGAACAGCAGTGGGTTCAGAAGTACGCTCGAGCTATGTACCCACTCCTTCAGAGCGAGTGGAACCCCTCAAGAGCAGGCAACCTGCCACCCATCCAGTGTAGGGAACCACCCACTAACAGTACCTCAATCTTATCTGGATTGAACTTCAGTTTGTTCCCTCTCATCCAGTACATCACCAAGGTAAGACAGCAGCCCAGCACATCCACTGCCACACCTGCAGATGAAAAGGAGAAGTAGAGCTGCTCTTATCAAACTTTGGACTATTTTTGTTTCATTTTTTTTTAAAAAAACATTTATATATCCTTCTTCATGGAAAATCCCAGGTGGTTTACAACAATTAAATACAAACCATGCTGTACAAGAACACACCCACCCCACCAGAAAATCCACAGTAGCAAAATTAAAATACTGTGAGCTAGGTAATAACAGCAGTGAATGTTTAGAAAATATAGAACACGGCAATATTCACCATGTCTACTCAGATGTTAGTCAGATGGCAGCCCAGTTCTTTAGCAAGCACCTAAAACCAGCCAGCGTTTGTGCTTCCCTAACATCTAGTGCAGGCAGGGGATCTGAATGCAATTATAAATAGACTTATCGGGATATGTGCTTTTCTGCTCACTGCCCTTGGACAATTATTCTCAAGTAACATCTCTCTGCTTTACTCTGTCTTTTACAAAGGATACTGAGTACATGGATGACGAATATTTGGCCCTTGAATTCAGGATTGTTGTGATGTAGCATTTAGTAGGTTTCGGCCTCCTGCTATGGTTTAACGGCACAGGATTACTATTGGAAAGTAGGTGGCAAACAGCTACTTAACTGTGGATGGCCCTCTTCCATGCAGAAACTGCTAGGTACTTCTTAATACTAGTGAGAAACTCAAGGAAACATTTCTATGCATGAATTAAAGAATTTAAAATACTACAAAGGGACCACTAGATGGTAGTACTGCACAAAATTGTCTTACAACAATCAATGCAAGTACCATAGGTGGAGATGTCATGCAGCTGTATTAGTCAGCACAAACCTTAAAATTCCCTTCTACTTGGGGCACTTGACTCCTCACTTCACCGTCATCCTTCACTGTGTCTCAGAAGAAATGTTTCCTTTGCAAAAAAAAAAAAAAGTTGTTATTTGTGTATGCTTTTTTTCAATAGGACCATGCAATCTTCTGAGGTTCACATCTTTCTTAATCTGGAAGTACTTGGGATTTTGGTTTTTAAAGGGTGAGGCATTTTTTTCTTGCATGCATCTAAAACAAATATATGTTGGTTCCACAATGTATTATTGAAGTTCTGGGCCACAGCTCTTCGTGTGCTGTTTTCAATTTAAACTTGCTTTTGTGTAATGTTCACTAGATATTAGCCAGCAGCATTCACTGGAGAAGGGAGGACCCTCTGAAAGAGACTGGTGTGTGTTTGTGTGTGTGTCTTGGGGAGGTGCTTGGGGGAAGAGAAGGAGGAGAAGTCTTGCTGCGTAAGCAGAAATCCATTTAGGTGATATTGGATATTATTCCCCACTGTATTTAGGGTGTACAATCCAAGGAAGAAAGTATGTATTTTCTGTGGCCTACAGTGGTTACCCTGCTTCTGTGAGTTGCTATAAATATTGGCAAGCTAACAAATACTGTATCTGGCATCATTTATGCCTTTCTTAAATTATATAAAATCTCTGGATATCATGCATGTTTGCTGCTTGCCTCCTGGGCATAGAAAATCAGCTGATGAACTAGAGCTGGACTTCAAAGTTTCTGCTTTCCAGTGGTAAGGCCACGAAGGAACTCTGCTTCATCTGCCCAACTTTTATTATTTTATTTAAATATTATAATCCGATACAGCAAACAAACAGAAGGCCTGTAAAAAGTTCTTAATTGCTACAGTGTGGGATAGGCTCACCTCATAAATCCTTTATTCCTTGTATACAATATTTAAGGGAGGGATCATCAACTGGAGGTCCCAGGCCAAATCTGACCATATGAGAAGCTTTGCATCCTTCCTTGTTACCTAGAGTTAAAGAAAAGAAAAGAAAAGGGCAGTTATACTAACAGAACTCGACACAAGTCTATGAAATCTGTCCTCCTCCCATAGTAGCCATCCAGAAAAACTTGCTGCTGAAGAGGTTTTTTTTAAAGACATTTACACTGAAACCTAAACATTTTTACTAGAGTATAATAAAGCTAAAGCAAAAGGACACCTGGATGGTTAAAAGTCCAGTCAAAGGCGACTATGGTGTTGTGGTGCTCATCTTGCTTTCAGGCTGAGGGAGACGGTGTTTGTCCACAGACAGCTTTCCATGTCATGTGGCCAGCATGACTAAACTGCTTATGGTGCAACAGAACTGATGGAAACCAGTTCTGATGGAAACAGCTGATGGAAACCAGAGCGCATGGAAACGGCATTTACCTTCCTGCCGGAGCGGTACCTATTTATCTACTCACACTGATGTGCTTTCGAACTGCTAGGTTGGCAGGAGCTGGGACAGAGCAACGGGAGCTCACCCTGTCACAGGGATTTGAACCACCAACTTTCTGATTGGCAAGCTCAAGAGGCTCAGTCAGAATGCTTAGGATTGTACTGTTATTTCAGCGATGAGGGATGGTTATCAGCATGAAATTATAGCATCATAATGTGTGAGCTAGTGCTGTGAGTAATGGCAAGGATGAGGAGACCTCATCTGTATTTTTCTCCTCTTGATCTCAATAGTTCAGCAGGAAGGCATCACCAGCTGCCATCTATATTGGTCATCACTCTAATCTAAATTATATTTGTGTGACCACCTGCCTTTGGCCTTGAAGCCGCTGTTGCTCTGAAGAGCAGAGGCAGCAGATGTGATAGATAGATGATCAAATATTTGCTTTGATGGTAAATAAGAGGGTGGAGGAGACAACAAGGACTGCATATACAAGAATGGTTAACATTGTCCAGGTGTGTTAAACAAATAAATGTCAAAGTGGTTTGTTAACAACAGAAGTGCAGTAAACAAGTATTTTCATGACAAAGAGGTCTCACGCCATTTTTGAGATAGCATGATATCTTAGAGAATGCATTGTCCTGTATCTATCTGCCCATATATTAACATCAGAGGAAGATAACGTTCCTGGTGGTTGCTGGACAAGTGTGTAGTGGAGGACAACAATGGCTTCTCCATCCATGCCTCTAAAGAGAGGGAATTCTAGAGTCAGGGAGCAATCTCACACCCGAACAACATGTGCAAGACTTGCCAGCAAGCCGCTCAGAGTAGCAGGGAAAGTTCCCCTCCTCTGGAGAGACCTGAACAGCACTTGTTTGAGGCCCTCTGGAGCCCTGAAAAGCACTCCCTGTATGTTCTTTATTTGTATGGTCATACATTACTCTTCCTTTCTTACATACATTCCTGCCAACCTAGCAGTTCGAAAGCACGTCAAAATGCAAGTAGATAAATAGGTACCGCTACAGCGGGAAGGTAAACGGCGTTTCCATGCGCTGCTCTGGTTTGCCAGAAGCGGCTTTGTCATGCTGGCCACATGACCTGGAAGCTATACGCCGGCTCCCTCGGCCAATAATGCGAGATGAGCGCGCAACCCCAGAGTCGGTCACGACTGGACCTAATGGTCAGGGGTCCCTTTACCTTTACCTTTACATTACTCTTAAGCATAGATGTGCGCATGAGGTGTGTCAACCACACTCTAATGCTCAGGCAGACCCCCTTTCTTAAGGGGGAGGGGGGATCAAGGGAAGCAGAGGGTTGCAGGAAGAATAAAAAGGCTGGAATAGAACTGCAGCTTCTGCCTGCATCTGTCCCTGGTGATTGGCTCCAGCAGCAGCAGTAATGGAGGAAGAGGGACTTCCTCCTCTGCAGGATTCATTCCACCTTTTTTCTTCTGCCTGTGTCTGTCATTGTCTCATGTCTCTGTTTCCATTGGAGCTTCGCTGGCCACCTTTTGCAGAGAGATCCATGGGAGTGAGGGGCTGCTTGTGTGCTGCGCAATCAAGGAGAAAGAGGAGTCATCCAGCCCTTGGCCATCCAGATCTGTCCTGCTCTGGTCAACTTGGCACAGGTCTTCTCTGCGGGGAAAATCTCTCTCTTTTGGTTTCTTGACCACTTTTGTTGTGGTTGTTATGTTGGCTTTTTGCCTCTGTGCCTCTTCCTTGTCCTTATTTATTTGTCTTGTTGTTTCCCATACCACCACTCCCTTCTTTGTTGAAATAAATAATCAATAAAAATATCTGGGTGCACACCCCAATGCTGTTAAGGAATAATGTCTAAGGCAACACCCCTTTCATATTCCAGTGATAGAAATCTTACTACTGTACTGTATGCCACTAGCTTGGCTGTGAGTGCTCCAGTAAGGAAGAAAAGTACTCCCCCTGCTGGTCTCCTACTGGGTCTAAGCCTGATACTATACAGCAGTGGTTTTCAACCAGTGTGTTGCGGCCCCCTGGGGTGCCTTGAATAATGGTCAGGGGTGCCGCGGGCAACGCTGGCCTCTTTCCCTCTTTCCTTCCCTCCCTTCTCTGATGCCCTCTCATGTCTCTGCCTCCCAAAGGCTTACATAGTTGTTTGTTGTAGCAGCCCCGGCTACAAGCTCCGCAGGTAAGTGGTGCCTCTGGGGCTGGCCAGGGGGTGCTTCCCAGGCCCCGGGGGGGGGGCAGTGTGAGGAGGCACCTCTCTTTGGGGCAAGGGGGGGCAGCTCAGAGACCAAGGGTGGAAGCTGCAGATGCCCAGAGGAGAGAAGAGGCTGAGGGAACACTCCACAAGGGATGGTGTTTGAAAAGGGCTGAAGGGCTGCCGGCTCTGCAGGCAAGGGGTGACACAACTGGGCTCTTGAGCTTCACAGGGATGCTGAAGAAAGAATGTGGTTGGTCAGGGGAGCTGTGGACTCAAAAAGGTTGAAAACCTGCTATACAGCAATGAGTTTTGCAGTAACAGCAGCAATGTCAGTGTGACCACAGTGTGTGATGAAGCGACTAGACTACTGGATTTAAATATGAAGCCTGCCATGTGACCTAAGGCTAATTGACTGCTTTCTCTGCCTAATTTACCTCAGGAAGTCATTGTGAGACTCAAACAGTGCTTGGAACTTTTATTCTCTTTGAGTATTGTATACACCCTCACACACACACACACACACACACATTCTCTCTCTCTCTCTCTCTCTCTCTCTCTCTCTCTCTCTCTCTCTCTCTCTCTCTCTGTTGCATATACAAGTTCCTTGAAATGGGCTATTTGTTAAGGACATCATCAGAAGTATTAACTTATGGCAAAAAACATTATTATCACAAAAAACCTGCTCAAGCCAGCTGTTTCCTGAAAACAAAATAAAAACAATAGTATTTTAGAAACAAACCAGAGCATTTGAGTGCTTTACAGATCAAAATGTTTAGGTAATTTTGAGATGTTGCCACTTGCTGTTTGAAGTAAAGACATAATAAAGTACTTGTGCTAAGGACAAACATCACTACAGTACAGTATTAGGCTGAAATCCCACTGCATTGAGTGGGACTGAATCAGAATAAGCCATCCATTGGATCAGGCTGCACACAGCAACAGAGCCTTAACTGTCCTGAGCATGTTATTGTTCTGTTATGTTTGAACTGTGGCAGCAGTTCATACAAGTGCACCCTATTGATCTAGTTGCATGTGCTCATGTACCCTTGGAGCTTGTGCACAGGTGAGCTGCACCATGAATTCCAATAAAGCTAAACATATGTGTGAATTGTGGACATGTGAACCCTCTCTGCATTTAAATGAATAGAACAGCTTTGTGGGCAGAGAACTGTATGTGATGCTTGATCCAGGGGACCTGTGTTTATCTCCTTCTTACCCAGGAAGTCTTAATAGCAAGCAGTTGCTGTAGCATTTTTTTCCAGCCTATTCCTCTAGCCCCAGCCATATCTGTTTCCTGAGCTATAGACTGCTTGACAATGAGTTATTATAAACTTGCACTCTGAAAGCCATTTCTTAGTATACATTTCAGTTTTCTGCATCCAGAATAACATCATAGAGTTTGGTGTAAGTATAACTGTGCTTCCCATTTGTGGCATAATTGTAATTCACTGCTTTGCTGTTTGTTTACATGTGATAGGATCTCAGTCCAAAGAACTTCAGTAGCAAAGTTCATAAATATTCAGGGTACAACAATTTTAATTCATCTTCATGAGAAAAATTCTTGTTGAAGGAAGTGGGCTCTAATTTAAAATCCTGCCATTTATAAATAGGGAGCTGTTGCACAAAGGAAGCATTTTGTACATTCAGTAGAGTATCATATGATGGCAAAAGCACATGAGGGTCACCCTAAGGATTACCTCATACAACAGTGAATGAAACACATATCTCTTATATGAAAATTGTGTCAGGAGAAACTATCTACTTTCAGATGTTGTGGTTTATAGTCTCTGATGACTCATAAAATGCAGAGGAATTTATATGCATAGATTTATTTATCATGAGCATATTTTGGGAATCTTCAGTAATGTGAAAAGCATACCACCAGGAAGAACAGAACAGTGCACAAAATGTTTTCCTTCTGGATCAATAGCAATGCATTATGGTGAGCAAAAATGAATGAGTATATAAATTCAAGTTGAACCGATCCTCCTTACTCCTTGTGCGTTGCTGCTCTTGTGGCGTAATGAGATAATGAAGAAAAGCTCCACGTTAAAATATTTCATTTTGCACCAGAGACGGAAAAATAAAATCTGAACTAAAGCAGCTATCCTCATTTACTGGAAATGCTGCCTTTATGATGATAACCTCAAATCAAGTGTTACATACCATAGATTCTATTATCTCCAGCTCTAATTGCGAGATGGGAAGTACCAGGAAATGTCTCACTTAACTCAGTGACAAAACGTGATTAGGACTGAGCTGTTTGTCAAATCATTGCTGAAAAAGTGGAAAATCATAACAGAAACTTGTAATGCCTACCTGCGTGAAATGTACTCCACAGAATGGTCAGCATGAAAGATGTGGACTCCTATTATACAGGAAGTACCACGAAGTGTAGTTTTTAAAGGGTATTTTGACACTGCTTGCTAATAAAATATATACAGTAGTTGGTGTTGTATATGAATGCTTAAGTCCTTTCCTCCTACAGTATAGTAATAACACTGCCTTTGTGATTATTTGCATTTTCATTAGCTGCCAGAGACTACGATTTATTAAGTATTATATAGCCTATTTTTTTTAGTCATTCTGGCAGGTTCTCTTTTCTGATGTGATTTGTAATGCCAACTCCACTGTGGAATATTAGATGACAGCAATGAGTAATAGATGAGCCTTACATTTTGCCTTGGGAGGCAAATAAAATTCAAACCACATTAGTTAAGGAGCACTAGAGCTGAACTCCTCCCCCTCCTCCCCTACCCACCCAGGTTTTGTAGTGTTTCATGTGGCAGCTTAAAGGAAACCACAAGCACTGAAAAACCATCAACCCTGTTCTTTCATCAATGAGATACATAAGCCTTCTTTTAATTTCACACTGGCTTTCAAGAATAAATGGTATTTCCACACTGATAACCATCCCCTCCTCCTCTCCAAGAAACCAAACACAGGAAATACACTTTTGGCCTGATCCTACAAAGCTGTTATGTTATTCCCATATGTATAAGCACAGGGCTTTCCCCCCCCCCCAGCCGGAACACCTCTCAGGTGGGTGCCCATTGCCATTGTAAAAAAAAACCCAAGGGTGGCGTTCATAATGAGTTCAAGCACCCTCTTTTTCTCAAAAAATAGTACCGTATAAGCATTTGCTCATAAAAAACAGCAGATATCATGGCAAAATAATGCACCTTCCTTGTTGCTCTGTTCCCATGATACCCCACCTTAAATCCCAACGCTAGTTTTCTGTCCACTCCTGGATACAGCACAAACCCTTGTCCTTACCTTCAAAGCTCAGGTCCTCCCCACACCATCTTACTACTCTTATGACTCAAACCACACTTTCTTGTCACCTTTAGTCCTCCAGCTCTGCCACTTGACCATCTGCTCCCTCAAAGGACTCCCCCCTTTTGTTGTTACACTTGTAACGACCTATGTCCTGTAACCTGAACTACAATCCTTTTTGGCCGAAGAAGCAGGGTAAAAAAAAGCTTTAAAGTTAACAAACAAACAAACAAATGTGTTTATCCGACCCAACAATGTCTTTCTGTAATCAGGCACATAATTTTAATCTAATTAATTGCTACAAATTTCTCCATTATCATCCTGAGACTATTAGAGGCAAGAGGCAAGAAGGCACCCTTTAGAAAATAGAAGTCTTGTCCAAATGAGAACAAAAGAGAAGACAAACTTCGGCAAAAGGAATGCAAGCAGACAAGAAGGAATGCATAAGAAAAAATCAAGGAGTGCATTGCTAAAAACAAAAAAGATAAGCATAAAAAACCCACTTTAATTACATTAGTAGGCAACAAGAGACTAGCGAGGGAGGTGGTGGAACACTTGGATGACAAGGGAGTCAAAGGTGATACAAGTGTGAGAAGTGTGGGTTCAAGTGCTATGGGTCACATCCAACCTATACATTTAAAGCACTTGGCTTTAAAGCGTTTTTAAAAGTACATGGATTTTCCATAAAGCTCACCATCTCCATCTAGTGTCACATTGTATATTGCACTTAAAACACAATTAAAATGTTTTATTTGCAGCTGTATAGCTGAGTCCATAGTCTAATCTACTGCAATGCAAGAATCACAACACACAGTCTCTCATCCAATTTGAAACCATACTGGACCCTGCTTAGCTTTGCAAGTGTGCTAGCAGTTTCATTGCTGCCAGTTGTATGTACCGGTACATACTTTAACATAATGTGACTGAAAGCTAGGAACTTAAAGTGGTAGTGGGAAATAGTTTTCAAGGTGCATCTAGTACCCATCAGCACCATCACCAAGGCAGAGAGATGTCATAGGGCACCTCCCGGGCCGATGCCTCCTCCTTTCAAAAGGTAGGGTTGCCATATGTCTGCAGCAGTGTCCGGGCAGAAATCAGAAAAATGTCCAGGAAAAATCGGATGTATGGCAGCCTGTGCCAGCAGTGCCTTTTTTTTTTGGATAAAAATAGCTCAACAACTTTTCTGTCCAGGTTTTAACTGTTTGAAATATGACAATCCGACAGAAAGTGACAGCTAGTTCAATCTTTAGTCAATGCTGCTTATTAGAGTGGCGTCCCTTGCTCAGCTGATGTATTTATGTTGTTAGGGCACTGACTGTTTACATATTAAGTTGGATTTAAATGAACTAATGTGTATTGTTTTAGTGCTTCTTGTTCTGGGATTGTGCAGACAATGATGAGCACATTCGAATAAATAAGTAAACAATGTTAAAATAATGATCGGTCTGGCCCTGCCCAGGGCACCCATTACTCAAATATTTGCCAGATTTTATCACTTTGCTTCACCTCTCAAAGGCAGGTGCATCTTTGCAGAAGACCTGGCAGTAAGATTCCCTCCTGCAAGTTACTCCAAGAGTGCACAACACTGAGGAAGATTTATTGTTTTATATTAAGAGGAGCAGAGTCTTACCAAAAGATCCTTGTTGCTTTTGCTGCACCAGACAACAAAAGACCAAAGCCAAACTTTTAGCTAAGTTGGGACCCCCCCTCCCCAGGCCTTCTTTTTACCCACAATCCCCCCGACTTTGAGCGAAGCCAGAAGAGGCTTCTCGTTCTTCCTGGCTGTGGGATGTGAGCGGGGAGTGGAAGAAACCTGAACCCAAAAGGCGCCCACCCCCCTTTCCCCGCTGCAGCTGCACCTGGCGCCTTGGCAGGCTGGGCACGTTCCTCTCCGCCGGGCCGCACGCCTTGGTCGGCCGGCCCCCAACCAGGAGAGCGCACGAGCCTGGCTCTCGGCGGCGAGGGGGTGTGGAAGGCGAGGCGGGCGCCTGTGTGCGGCGAGAGCCGCGGGGACCGCGGTGGCGGGCAGCCCTGTCGGGAGGCGCGCCGCCGCCGCCGCCGCCTCCCTCCTCTTCCTCCTCCCGGCCGGTGCCTCAGGGCGAGATGCAGGCGCCGGAAAGAAAGCGCGCGCGGGAGAGACAGCGAGCGGCTCCCCGCGTCCCCTTCTGAGGGCGCCTCCTTCGCCGTTGTGCAGCCCAGTCGTGCGCCTCAGGGCCCGTCCAAAGCTGCGGAGGCGCTTCTCCCGAGGGGCATAAAACGGAGATGGAGCCGGAAGGTGAGGTTGGGGTGGCGGGTGGCAGTTTTTGCTACTCGGGGGCGGGAGCGGGCAGGGGGGTGTTGCTAAATCTCTCTCTCTCTCTCTTACCCCTTTTCCAAGGCTCCCTGCTTGCATGTGCTTCTCATGTCCCTGCGCCTCGGGAAAAACTTTCCGTTCAAGTTGGCTTGGGACTGCCAAATCTCACTGCACGGAAGCCAAAGTCCTGCATTGTTCTCTGTCTGCCCCCCCCCCCCTCCTTCAAGACTTTCCTCAAGGTTTGATCGAGGGGGAGCTTGCTGTCTGGCGGCGGAATGTGCTGGAGTGAATGGGCTTTCTTTTTTAAACTTCCAACATGCAAGGTTTCGCTGGAAGTGTTAATATCAACCGACTCCCCAGACCTGCGTTTTCCTTGAAACCAGCCTGGATTGCCTGCTAATAAATCCGGCGGCCCACATTTCACTCAATAGGCGCCAAATGGTTTGTTCTGGCTCTGCCTTGGAGGGAAACACCTTGCTGAAAAATGTGGAAGGTTGAAGAAAGGGAGAGGACAGGGGTTTATATATTTTGGCACATGACCTCCTTTCTTGGTGTGATTAGAAAGGATTGGATTGATGTGCATCTTAATGATGATTGTACCTGTGGTTAGTTTGTTCCTGACATTTTTCAAACAACAATACTGGGGAAACCCCTTCCTGATGGTTAAGAATTCAATGTTGGTTAAGACTGTAGTCTTGTAGCCATGCTTCCAGTAGTAGCTTGCCACAGATACTTGGAAAGTTCTCAGTGTAACATATGACGGCAGGTGCCAACCCCTTTTTGCATTAGCACTTGACTGCCAGGTACAGTATACTGGTTTTGAACATGGAGCTACTCTCCATTGAGTGATTTACTCCCTTTTGATAAATGAATTAAAGCTAGTGTCTGTCACAGTACTTTGCAGTGGCAGATTTCATTAAGCCAGATCCATTGTGTGAATAAGTGCTACCTTTTGGCTTTGTCTGTGTTGAATCCGCTGCCTCCTAGCATTTATTTATTTATTTATTTTAAATCATTCTGACTCCGTTCCTCAATAGAAAGGGCTTCCAGAGCAGCTTCCAGGTGAATAAAAAGAAGACAGCCCCTGTTTTCAGATTTACAATTTAAAAGAGAGAGAAAGAGAGGCATAAAAGGAGAAAACAATGAAGAGGGGGAAGGGGAAAGCAAAATCAGGCAGCAGTTGCAGAGTCCTTATAACCAGCTGGGAAGGAAACAGTTCTGGGAGAGGAGGAGCCAAAAGGAGTTGGTCTCTCAACTTATCTGATGGAGATGATCAAATGGTTGCTGGTAGGTGACAGCTGAAGGAGAGCCAAAGGCAGCTGCTAGTGTCTCAATGGAGCCAATGGACTTGGTATTATAAGAGCCTGTGCAGTCTCTCCACAATGTTTATAATATAGTATCTCTACCTTTGTTTTAGCTTAAAAGGCCCCAAATGCTTCCCAAGAGTGAAGATGTTCAGTGTCTAGCATATGGCTCTGGCTTTGTGTGCTTTTAATGTCTAGCCCCTGATTTTTTAATGTTCTGGTTTTTTTGTTGGGAAGATTGTTGTTTTAATGGATTATTTTAATTGGTTAGCCACTCTGAAAGCCTTTTGGATACAGGAAACATAGGAAGTTGTTTTATACCATTGGTCTGTATAGTTCATTGATTCATTCGGTGGTTGGTTTCAGCTGGATCTTTCCCAGCTCTGTGCCTGAGGTTGAAGACTGAAGGCTTAAAGGGTGGGATATAAATATAATAAATGTCCAGTTTGAGGTGGGACAACCAGAATAGTACATATTATAAGACATTAGTAACCAAAGCTAAGCACAGTAAAAGAAACTCTGTATACTTATTCAATGAAAAGTTCACTTTCTTTGTTTTTCTATCACTTCATTAATTGTCTATCATCTGTTTGCTTTCTGGGACAGAGACTTCAATGCTGTGAATAGTTCCAAACATCTTGGGTGCTGCTCCTATTTTCTTTCTTTCCCCTTACATTAAACCAACTTCTTCGTTGAGGGCCAGGATATAAGTTCAAGTTAACAACTGACTGCTGATCTGGCCTGCCAAGATCATTGCGTGGTAGATTTGGCAGACTGGAACAGCTGCTGCGTTCAATTATTGTTCAGTGGGAATGTATACCAAGTGCATATTGCATCTTGAGACATCCCAGGAGTGCTTGAAGCAGGTTCTAAAGATTTCACCAGACCTGTGAGGTTAGGGTTACCTTTAAAGGCTTCGACCTGTTATTCTCTTAGAATTGCTAAGGTAGAAACTGAACCCATTTCCCCTCTTAAGGATGCTTGCTAGTTTCTATGTGCATAAAAGGTTTATGCAAGGCCCCAGATTTGCATGTGCTGTTCCTCCCCTAGTGTGTGTGTACAGTATAGCATATATTTGTTGCCCTTTTAGAAACCTGTTTGAGGTATTGCAGTGAATGTAATGCTATTTTAACTTTTCCTGTTCATAACCACTGGCTTACTGAGGTATCTAGCATATTTTAAAAAGAGCGAAGAAAACTGTTTGAGACGCATTTATAGAACATTTGAAACTGTTCATGCAAACCTCATATTTCCCACAGTTTCTATTTCCGAAATGCATGTTGAAGTTCAGTATCAAGCATATCTCCACCACTTTCGGAAAGAAAAGAGGTGGACAATTCACAGTCATTTGGGCCTGTCCCAGCCTCTCTAAAGGTCTGCACTTGTAATGTAATGTAATGGGCTTTTTTAAGGTTTGAGGACGATGTAGAACAGCTGATGGTTCCCTGTATAAGAACCAATACTGTTGGGACAGCCTTGTATTTTGGGAACAGCCTTACTGTATAGGGGGGGAGGTGAATAAGGGAGGGGGACATGATAGAGATATAAAATTGTGTATCGTGAGGAGAAAGTAGATACTGTAAAGAGAATTCCCCCCTCCTTCTCCCATAATACTAGAACTTAGTCTTATCCAATAAAGGTGAACGTTGGAAGAATCAGGAAATACAAAAGGAAGTACTTCTTCATACACCACATAATAAAACTATGAAATTAACTACTGCAAGATATAGTAAAGGCCACCAACCTTAATGGATTTAAAAGGGTTTTAGACAAATTAATGGAAGGCAAGGCTATCTACAGCCTCTAGCTGTGATGGCTGTGTACTTCCTGCAGTTTGGGTTGGGATGTGCTATGCTTCTGAACACCATTAACTGGGGAGCACAAGTGGGGAAAGTGCTGTTGTGCTCATGCTTATGGGCTTTCCATAATACATCTGGTTGGCCACTGAGAACAAGTTGCTGGACTAGATGGACCCTGGTGGTCTGATCCAGTGGGATTCCTCTTATGTTCTTATACCACTGATGGGCAGGGCCTGAGGCAAAAATGGGCAGAGCAACACATGGAACTTTAGTGTTTGTATAGTAGATTACATCCCAGCTATGCAAAAGTCAAGGGGCTACACACACACAGGGAAGACACACCTCTCCAGCCATCCATTGAAGCAGGACCTGGAGAAAGAGGCCTATAAGTCTGCATTTGGGTCTCAGGTTACCCAATACTGATTTACGGTAGGCTTAGAAAGTAAAACAAAACCAACTTGGATCTGTGTTGCTTTTTTCAGTCATCAACATGGAGCCAACTGGCACTTCATCCCAGGCACGCCAGTGGAGGAGGCTCTCCTGCCTTGCCACTCTCTTGATCATTGCATTTGGGGTTCCATTGTGATTCCATCTGTCTCCCCAGTCTGTTCAACGTATATTTAAGGCCAGTAGGTGAGAGGACAGACATAATGTTTAGTGGCACCTGATACCATATCTAGCCCCCCTTCGTTTTTTCTACAGGTACTGCTACAGGTTAGCTCAGGAGTTTCCAACCTGTTTAGGGCTGAGGGTCACAAATGGATTTTTGAGCAGGTGCTGTGGGCAATATTTCCTTTATTCCCTTTTCTTTGCTTTCCCCTGCATCAGCTCACACCCCACGCCACCAGAAATATGTCTGGTATCTGGGTAAAAGTCAGATTCAGTAGAATTACTCTGATCCATGAAATCCACAAAGAAAGAAGGGCTGAGTACCCATCACTGTTTGGCTCCCATGTGCTCCCACCACTGGTGTCTGAAGCTGAATACACATGACATTTGCCACAATCCATGTGTATCCTGTAGCGTCTTGATAAGTACTTTTGTTTGATGTACAGTGGTACCTCTGGTTACAAACTGAATTCGTTCCAGAGGTCCGTTCTTAAGCTGAAAGCGTTCTTATCCTGAGGTGCGCTTTCGCTAATGGGGCTTCCCGCTGCGTGCGTGCCTCTGATGTGCGATTTCCATTCGCATCCTGAGGCAAAGTTCGCAACCATGAGTAGCTACTTTCGGGTTAGAAGAGTTCGTAACCAGAAGCGTTCGTAACCAAAGGTACCACTGTATTCCTTTAAACCACCTTCTATTCAATGTGTACAGTTCAGACAGCCTTTGTACATGCACGGATAATAGCTTTTTTGAATAGGGTTTTTTTTGGAGGGAGTTGCAGGTAATGGGCTGTGGAAACAACCCTGCCCCCTCTCTGATGTGTACAGCAAGTGCTAATGCACTTGAAATTCATGGTATGTGTGTGTGTGTGTGTATATGTCCCCCACTGTGTTTTGAGCTAATGTGTACATAGTCAGGAAACGTGGGAAAGAGTGTCCCTCTTCCAACTTTGGCATTCAGCTGTCTATATGCTTCTCAAGGGAGAGAAAGGTAGCCACTCTCACCATTTCATGACCAAGGGAGCAGTGAGTGAGCAATGATTTTCATGTGGGGTGGGTGATGATGGCAGAGACTTCATGGGTTCCAGCGGAAGACCTGACCTTAAGGGCACCACTGCACCCGTGGAATAGAAGTTAGCAACTTCTGGATTACCTAGTGTACAGTTGTGTTGGAGGCTGGATGCAGTCGAGATGATTGAAGTTGAAAAGCTTAAACAAGTTCCGACTTACGGTATTTGAATTCTGGTTATGAAGTTTTTGCTTTCTTAGATCATTCAGGGTCACAGCACTGAGGCATTTCTACATTAACTGCGGTGCCTGAATGCTGGTTTTACAGTGGCCAGACAGGCTTTTCTCTATTCCACTTGCTAAAAAGGCTGCAGCCTCTCCTTTACAAGTCAGCTATGTAGACCACCTTTGCAACCTTAAAGTGGGACTTACACTTTAAAGACTTACATCTTTCATGACTGTTTGAGAGGTTTAGTTTGTGCAGAATGTGGTAGCCATCTCCTGACAGGGTTACATACTAGTACCATATTATAATAGCGTTCCAGTTTATACCAGCTCCCCATTGTTTTCTAGGGAATAGCTGCTGATGTTTTTGAACTTCAAAGCCACGGACAACTTGTCCCTGTGTTCTTTAAGAACATATGCAGAACCTATAGGGCGATTGTTTCTTGCTCAACAAACCATTTATAGCATAGTTTAGGCTTCTTCTTTTTTTTTTTTGCTGTCTTTTGTATTGTATTGTATTCAGTTCATTTGTCCATGTAGCAGGCATGCTGCTCCACTTTGGTGTAATTCCTAAAAAGGCAATAAAATACACAATGATAAAATACACTATAGGAAACAGTTGGTTTCCAGGAATCATAATGTAAGCACATTTCAAGTCCCTCTTTTGGTAAAATATAACATCTTGGGATGTTATGAGTAAACCTGCAATGTCTAAAACTCCTGAACAGCATTTCAGAATTATAAATGTGACAATCTTGCAGTGTTACTAACTTTGCTGTTTGGCTTCTTTTGTCTGACAACTCTGTTTTAACATATTTCCCACGACTGTAAAGGGTGGAAACGTTTCTTTTGAAACTGATGAAATGTGAGACTCTGTTTTCAATGGAATGTAGGGATGTACCTTATATCTTAAACTGCAGCTGCACAATATTCCTGGCAAACAAATGCTAACTTTGTATGCATAATAGGAATTCAGTTTTACAGCTATCTTCCATCTTCCATGTATAATGGCTAAAAGAAGTAATAATGTAATCACAAGAACCGCTGCTACAGTAAAGGCCCAGTTCCCATTTACAGTGCACATTTTAAAAGCTAGTTACAAATCTTTGGAAGTAAAGTTTTGTAATATTAATATTAATAGATTAATGAAAATGACATCACCTTAAATAGGTAGCTTGGTTGTTGCAAACTTGATTGGAGCTAGCCCATCTGATAAAGGTCTAGATGACATTAAGCAACTTAAATATAACGGCTCCAATAGTCACGTTACAGCCCTTTATCAACTTGTAAAGCTTATAGAAAATAAGACTGTAGTCTGAACAAGACTGTTTTGTAAATTATTTATAAATGCTGGCACCATTAACTCAGAGCTCAAATGTGAGGTTCATTGATTTCAGCAAAATTTACTTCAGAGTAGCTGATTAGAATCGAGTTCAAAATTGTTCTCTTGCATGCTAAAAGCTGGGGCTGGGATCTAAAGCTAAGCCAGCTTGCCATAACTCAGGGATGGGGAACAGCTTTTGTTAAATTTATATCCCACCCTTCCAGTGCTCGAAATTCCCAAGGCGTCTGGTGTGTTTTGCTACTGGTGCAACTAGGTAGAGATTCCTGGGTGCCAGATTGGCAACTGACAGTTCCATCGAGCCAGCAGACTCACACGCAACAAAAGATGCACTTCTTGGGGTTCTGTGCTGCTATGTGAATCATGGTCCCTTTGCTGGGCATCAACACATCAAGGAAAGTAAGTGCAGGGGGAGTGCAGATATATTTTGAATGTGCTGCAGCTTTTCCACAGGCCAACCAAATGGAACTCACAGACCAAAAGCAGTGAAGAGAAGGTTGAGGGGTGATATGATAGCCATGTTCAAATATATAAAAGGATGTCATATAGAAGAGGGTGAAAGGTTGTTTTCTGCTGCTCCAGAGAAGCGGACACGGAGCAATGGATTCAAGCTACAAGAAAGAAGATTCCACCTAAACATTAGGAAGAACTTCCTGACAGTAAGAGCTGTTCGACAGTGGAATTTGCTGCCAAGGAGTGTGGTGGAGTCTCCTTCTTTGGAGTTCTTTAAGCGGAGGCTTGACAGCCATTTGTCAGGAATGCTTTGATGGTGTTTCCTGCTTGGCAGGGGGTTGGACTGGATGGCCCTTGTGGTCTCTTCCAACTCTATGATTCTAAAAACCTCTGCCATAGTTAATACTATAGTTAACACTGTGGCGTTTGTACAGAGCTCCCAGTCGTTTCATGGACTATTGACCTGTACACCACTGCTTTATTCTTCCGCTGCCACCAACCAGGTTTCTTCTGGTGAAATACTGAGTCTCAGTCAGGTTGTAAAGTCAAAGGCTCTCCATTGAAGAAAATAGGCCAGTTGCATGACACAAAAGTATCTGGACTTTTAAACAAAAAGAACATTTTACATAATTACTGCATGCCTGGACTAAGAAGACGGGTAACTGCATTTACTGTGCTATGTTCAAGCTGCTTTACAGTGGATTGTGCTGCAAACCGCTTGTCACATTAATAATCTTTTAAAAAGTGTTAACACCTAGTTCAGTTTTCTGTCACTTTGTTAATTAAACTGGATTTTTGATCAACAGTCATGGTTAACTACTGAGTTTGTTTTCATTGCATCACATTTAGTTTTAATGTGGAAACTAACATTCCACTCAAGAGATAGCAATTTGTGTACATTGATGCCTATAGTTGCTCACCGCGTTTTCCATTATGAAAGTACTTGCCTATTTTTTAAACGGTTATTTTACCTGATGGGGAAAATGCTTAAAATGCTACACCATGGTCATATAAAGAAGAGATAACTCATTTTCTTCTTCTTCTCCACCCCACACTCTGATTTGTGGTCAGAGTGTTGTTTGAAAATAACATTCTAGTGGGTTTTTGTTTGTTTGTTTGTTTACTTACCGTCCCTTTCCTACCTAAGCAAGACACTGCTGGATATTTGCATTGGCAAATGCAGACCTGAAGCCAAAACTACAACACGTAGCTGCATCTACCCTGTTTCTCAAATTTAAGACATACCCATAAAATAAGCCATAGCAGGATTTTTAAGCATTCAAGGAATATAAGCCATACCCCGAAAATAAGACATAGTGATAGTCGCAGCAGCAATGCCGGCCGTGGCAGGAGGAGGAGGAAAAAAATAAGACACCCCCTGAAAATAAGCCATAGTGTTTTTTTTTGAGGAAAAATAAATATAAGACGGTGTCTTATTTTTGGAGAAACACGGTAGTGGTGACAGGAATTGTATGGCTGTGCCAGGTAGTAGCAGCAGACTGGATGGGTGTCTAACTTGATCTCCACCTGCTACTTTTTTACTGAGAGCTCCTCCCTGCAGTTCCCTTTCTACTAGCCAGAATGATCAGACATGCGTTCACTACCTCAACTGGGGGGAAAGGAACTTAGGAAATTGCAGGAGGAAAATAGCCAAGTAGAGGAAAGGTTAACCTCCCCCTACCCTTTTGGCTGCTGCTTCTCTGCTCTCAAATCACTCTGTGTCAGAGGTTAGCAGTAGAGAAGCACAACAGTGTGCTGCTGTGAGTGTAGGTTAGGGCTGGCTGACATTCACCTCCTTTTAAAATTTCTTTTATTAAAACTTGAAAGAACAAAGAAAAGACAGCATACAGAAATATCAAGCATTTTTTTTAAAAAAATAGAAGAAGATAAGAATTAAAAGAAAATAGATAAAGAAGAAGAAACAGGAGGGCCACATTGCACTGGTCATATGCCACTGGTTGTTGTTGTTTAGTCGTTTAGTCGTGTCCGACTCTTCGTGACCCCATGGACCATAGCACGCCAGGCACTCCTGTCTTGCACTGCCTCCCGCAATTTGGTCAAACTCATGTTCGTAGCTTCGAGAACACTGTCCAACCATCTTGTCCTCTGTCGTCCCCTTCTCCTAGTGCCCTCAATCTTTCCCAACATCAGGGTCTTTTCCAAGGATTCTTCTCTTCTCATGAGGTGGCCAAAGTATTGGAGCCTCAGCTTCACGATCTGTCCTTCCAGGGAGCACTCAGGGCTGATTTCCTTAAGAATGGATAGGTTTGATCTTCTTGCAGTCCATGGGACTCTCAAGAGTCTCCTCCAGCACCATAATTCAAAAGCATCAATTCTTCGGCGATCAGCCTTCTTTATGGTCCAGCTCTCACTTCCATACATCACTACTGGGAAAACCATAGCTTTAACTATACGGACCTTTGTCGGCAAGGTGATGTCTCTGCTTTTTAAGATGCTGTCTAGGTTTGTCATTGCTTTTCTCCCAAGAAGCAGGCGTCTTTTAATTTCGTGACTGCTGTCACCATCTGTAGTGATCAAGGAGCCCAAGAAAGTAAAATCTCTCACTGCCTCCATTTCTTCCCCTTCTATTTGCCAGGAGGTGATGGGACCATTGGCCATGATCTTGGTTTTTTTGATGTTGAGCTTCAGACCATATTTCGCGCTCTCCTCTTTCACCCTCATTAAAAGGTTCTTTAATTCCTCCTCGCTTTCTGCCATCAAGGTTGTGTCATCTGCATATCTGAGGTTGTTGATATTTCTTCCGACAATCTTAATTCCGGCTTGGGATTCATCTAGTCCAGCCTTTCGCATGATGAATTCTGCATATAAGTTAAATAAGCAGGGAGACAATATACAACCTTGTCGTACTCCTTTCCCAATTTTGAACCAATCAGTTGTTCCATATCCAGTTCTAACTGTAGCTTCTTGTCCCACATAGAGATTTCTCAGGAGACAGATGAGGTGATCAGGCACTCCCATTTCTTTAAGAACTTGCCATAGTTTGCTGTGGTCGACACAGTCAAAGGCTTTTGCATAGTCAATGAAGCAGAAGTAGACGTTTTTCTGGAACTCTCTAGCTTTCTCCATAATCCAGCGCATGTTTGCTATTTGGTCTCTGGTTCCTCTGCCCTTTCGAAATCCAGCTTGCACTTCTGAGAGTTCTCGGTCCACATACTGCCTAAGCCTGCCTTGTAGAATTTTAAGCATAACCTTGCTAGCGTGTGAAATGAGCGCAATTGTGCGGTAGTTATGCCACTGGTGGGTTTGGTTAAATATTTGCGCACACTCTCAGATGAACCACATACACAAGCCAAAGCATGCACACACGCATTGGAAAAGAAATAAGAATGGCTTCCCTAGGCTCCCTCAGGTCTCATCCAGACTTGCCCTTGCCCTGCCGCTTTCCCCCGAGGAAACCTGATCTTTACCACTGAACTGGAGCAAACGTCAATCAGGTTTTCTCCAGATTGACATTTGTTTCCTGGGGAAGCAGCATTGAACAAGTGGGAAACTGCTCAGGCCCATGCTTTCTAGGCATGGGACAAGCACAAGTGTGAATGAGCCCTTAGATGAGAATGGCATGCTTTGTTAAATTTGTGGCACTGCATTTTACACAGTGTATAAATGTATTACTGGGGCATGGCAAGACGCGCCCTCCCCCCTTGAGATGTTTGGAAAAGGGGGATAGAGGGAATATACTTTTAGTAAAAGTTATATATATATATTTTAAACGCTAAATATTTCCCTCTCAAAATTAGGAAGTGCAGGCTAAAGCCTAGTGAAATGGATCATACTGCCTTTAGCATTCAGGTTTGTTTCAAAAAGCATTAGAAACACAAATGCATATACTGTACAGGATAGCCTTCCTGCCTATGACAACTCAGGCAGATGCTGCTGAATTCTATTAGCTTCTGTCAGAGAGCACAGACTCCACGTGATGCCAAACAATGGTTTTTTTGTCATTCTCACAAGCATTGAAATAATCAGGGATATCTCCACTGGTTTTTCCTATAGGCCTTTTTTTGATTGGGCATTGTGAATTTGTGAAATGTTCACAGTGCAATCCTACGTATGCCTGCTCAGAAGTAATTTCCATTGAGTTCAATGGGTTTTAAAAAGAATAAAATCTCATGTAAGTAGGTACTGGATAATAGCCTCTGTATGGGTTTGATGTAATAGTCTCAATTACACCAGTTCAGAATTATAAATAAGCTTGCATTCTGTGTGACTTGGTGCCTATATACACACCATTTTTTCTATGGTATCTGTCAAGTTGTCATATGGCACCATTGTGCACATAAAGAAATGGCAGGTTCAGGTCAGAAAAAGGAAGTACTGGTACTATTTCACACAGCACACAATATATTGTGATGAGCCCTGACCTGGATAGCTTTAAAAGGAAATTGGGTAAGTTCATGGAGAATAAGGTAGAATCAGTATTCTGCCTCCAGTGTTGAAGGAGGTACGCTTCTGAATTGCAGTTGTTGAGAATCAGCAAGGAAGGCTGTTGCACTCATATCCCACTTGTGGTCTTCTCATAGGCATCTGGCTGGCCATTGTGAGAGCAGAATTCTTGACCAGATTACTTCAGCAGGACTCCTTTTGCATTCCTTAAATACAGTCGTACCTCAGAAGTTGAACGGAATCCGTTCCAGAAGTCCATTCGACTTCCAAAACGTTCAGAAACCAAGGCACGGCTTCTGATTGGCTGCAGGAAGCTCTTGCAGCCAATTGGAAGCTGAGTAAGCCATGTCGGACGTCTGGGTTCCAAAGAACGTTCGCAAACCGGAACACTTGCAGCGTCCAGGAGCCAAAATGTTCAATTCACAAGGCATTCAACTTTCGAGGTACGACTGTATGCTCAATTAATATTTAGAGATGATATTTTATTTCATCGATATTTGTCACATCTCAGTTCACCAGTGCTTCTGCTACCTTCTCACAAATGTGCATATCCACTCTGAGAGATGTCCTTGCTTAAAGTTTTTGAATCAGTTAGCTGTCATATAATAGTCAAAAATTGTCTGGAAGAGACAATTGCCTTCAGAATTTAGCCCATCAGTTGCCTGCAGAACTGCTCCACATTATTTGTACTAATCAAAAGGAAAATCTTTGGACAAAATATGAGCACTAAAACAGTGATTGTAAGCTCTCAAATCGCTGAGGGGAACCTCATGCAGTCATTAGACAATAGCTATTCTATGGAAGATCGTAGTGCCACGCTGTGGAATGTAGACAACAATTCATTCCTTACTTTTGGACAAAAGATAAACAAGAGTTGGTTTATTGTGAAAAGTAGACTGGAGGTATGATAGGACAAAAGCTAGCAGAATTTTATTTGTAGAATAATTTTGAGTGGTCTAATATATAGGCAAATCCCTGTTTGCACGGGGGTTGCGTGCTGGGTCAATAGTTGGCATAAACACCTTCTGCCCACCCCCACCCCCAGTTCTGCCCCTGTTCTGTCCCCTTCTGGGGCTGAGAACAATGTGCATTTTGGCAATTGTGCGTCAGTTGGGTGCACGCAAAATGGTTGCCACCTGTATACACTTCCCTGGAAGTGAGCAGTGTTGAGCTCAATAGGAATGACTTCTGAGTACAGTGCATAAATACTTTCATACATAGCTTTATTTGCATGCTGCCTTTCCATAGTTCAGACTGTGCTCAAACTGGCTTACATGAAAAAATACATAATTGCAAACATAATAGAGCACTCAGAAGTAAACAGCCAATAGCCTATCTACACATTAAATAAAGATACAAAAATAATATCAAGAACAGCAACAGCCCCATCCAACACAAACCTCTAAACAATGCCGTATTACAATACAGTGGATTACACTGTGAGTTAAGAGTTCTGCATGTAAGGAATGAATGGAAAAACATTCTGCTCTGCTTCAGATCTTTTCCGGGTAGGAAAAAGCATTTCATTTGATTACACAGTCTTCAAGGAATTAGAAGAGTAACCTAAAGTTGGCTAAAGCTACTCTATTGTAGTAACATATTATTAAATATTTTAGGGCCTCATGATTTTTCTTTAATGTGAACATGAATAACTTGATACTTTCAGGCCATATTTTATTTTCTTTTAAAACACTTTATTGGACTGTGATGTATTGGATATTCCTTTGATAGCTTCCGTTTAGATGCATGACTGTTCAGTTACAGAAAAAAGCATTTTTATGCCTGACTGAGGCATGAATGAATAAAGTGCTTGTGATTCTGCTGTCTCAGAGCCTTTCATACATATTGCAAAGCTGAATCATAAATGGTTTATAGTGACCTCTGGGGTGTGATGCAACTGCAGTTTGATGGCAGCATTTGAATCTTTATTTGCTGAATGGATGGTGTCTGTCTGATGCAGAAGAAAAGCAGCCTAAAGATTAAAAACTATTAAGCTAGCCGTCTGAACAAGCGGTTGTATCTTGAAATTTTCAACAGCAAATTGTATTATTATTATTTTTGGTACAAGTATAAATATTCTAAAACACCCCCCACTTCATGTTAAGAGCATTAAGGCACTTACATTCATTCATGGGCTCAAAAGGATGAACACTGTAACGTAAGGCACTCTGGCAGTAAACACCTGTTCTGCTGTCTTACAACTCATTTACAATGGTTTTTCATCACCAATCCTCTTCCTCTGCAGATTGGAAGCTGGGATCAGTGGCACATCTCAGACTAAATGTTGATTCACACACTTGCATGCTAACCTTCTTAGGTCTAACAGCTGGCTTTTTTGTACAGAGGCAAAGCATCTTGAACCAGAAAGTAAATCAGCAAAGTAATTCTCAGTCATTGTAAAAAATGTCAGACCTGCTGCTGAGCTCTGCTCTGCTTGTAAATCTTAAAAGATCTAATTAATTACTTTGAAAGAGGGCCAACCTGTTGCAAAGTCCAGGGTGCCCACACACAAATACAGGGTTTGCATCCTCCTTTATGTTTTGGATGTTTGGGTGCCATGTCATGATGATATAAGCACAATCCTCAGAATCTATCTGCTGCCTATTCTGCAGAAAAAATATTATATATCTACCGTGTTTCCCCCTTTTTAATACGTAGTCATAAAGTAAGACATGGCAGGGTTTTTAAGCATTTGAGAACTATAAGACATACCCCGAAAATAAGCCATACTTCCGCGCCGCGCGGAGCAAGACCACCGAGCACCCCAGCCAGCTAGCGGGACCCAGCACACCGGCCGCGACAGGAGGAAGCCTGCCGGGTCGGGTCGGTGCCCGGAAGCGGCGGCGGCTGCTGCAGCACTGATAAAGCGTGCAGCAGTGCCGCACGGAGCACCAAGGGCACAAGCAGCAGGAGGAAAGAGAGAGAAGCTCGTTGCTTGCGGCCGGAATGGGGGAGCAGCCCGTTAATGGGAACAGCTGCTGCTGCTGCTCCGGCAGTTCACTGGGCGAAGACGGGGGAATTCCAGCACCGAGGCTGAGACCGGGAAAACGTGCGGAGGGATGGTAGCATGCGCGCGTGCGTGCGTGGCTGCTGGCGAGGCCAGTGCGCGCCAAGGTGGGAAGCCGCGGCGAGGGCTGCCGAAGCGGGAGGAGGAGGAGACGGCGACCACAGCAGCAGCAGCAGCGCAGAGAAACAGGGAAGCTCCGTTTCCCTCTGGCGTTTGCGTCTGGGAAGGCTCCTCGCTGCCAGTTCCCCACTCCCTGGTGAAGTTTTCCGAGACGGAAAGCCAAGCCGAAAGCTCCTCGTTCTCCCTATGCGTGGAGCATGCCGAGCGCTACGCAGCGCCGTTCGGGCCAGGCGGAGTGCCTGAGCCAGCAGCCTCCGCCTGGCCCGGCCAAGGAGGTCTGCCTCCCCGCCGCCCGGAACTGGCGGCTGCAGTGCCGAGCGCTTGGAGCGCCCTGTCGGGCTGGGCGGAGCGCCTGAGCCAGTGGCCTCCGGCTGGCCCGGCCGAGAAGGCCTGCCTCCCTGCTGCCCGGAACTGGCGGCTGCAGCACCGAGCGCACCAAGCGCTCCGCAGCGCCGAGCGCTTGGAGCGCCCTGTCGGGCCGGGCGGAACGCCTGAGCCAGCAGCCTCCGCCTGGCCCGGCCAAGGAGGTCTGCCTCCCCGCCGCCCGGAACTGGCGGCTGCAGTGCCGAGTGCTTGGAGCGCCCTGTCGGGCTGGGCGGAGCGCCTGAGCCAGCGGCCTCCGCCTGGCCCAGTCGAGGAGGCCTGCCTCCCCGCCGCCCGGAACTGGCGGCTGCAGCGCCAAGCGCACCAAGCGCTCCACAGCGCCGAGCGCTTGGAGCGCCCTGTCGGGCCGGGCGGAACGCCTGAGCCAGCGGCCTCCGTCTGGTCCGGTCAAGGAGGTCTGCCTCCCCGCCGCCCGGAACTGGCGGCTGCAGCTTGGAGCGTTGGAAAAGACTCCTGGATGAAGGCAGAAGAGAAGCTGGGGGTTTGTGAGTTGACCCCAGGGCAGAAGAATCGTGGGCAGTGTGGAGGGATGCAGAATGAAGTCGGGCAAAATTAAGACACCCCACCGAAAATAAGACACCCCGTGTTTTTTTGAGGGAAAAAAGTTATAAGACGGTGTCTTAAAAAAGGGGAAACACGGTATGTCAATATATCTATATATCTCACACACAGCCATTAAGACTGCACAAAATATCCCCCAAATAACCCTGTTCCCATGCCTCTCCCATGCCTCTCCATATCTACCTACCTACAGAATTTTATTTGTACGCTGCCTTTCCACAGTTCTAACCATGCTCAAGGCAGCTTACAACATGAAAAATATATATAACTACAACATAAAAGTAGTCATGAACAATAAACAAAACATTTTAAAAATACACAACTAAACTTGATTCTAGTTCTGCTTTTTTGACTACTGACTGCAGTTGCAGTTTATTATTTATTTATTGTGTTAATAATAATAATAATAATAATAATAATAATAATAATAATAATTGTTGTTTAGTTGTTTTATCGTGTCCGACTCTTCGTGACCCCATGGACCAGAGCATGCCAGGCACTCCTGTCTTCCACTGCCTCCTGCAGCTTGGTCAAACTCATGTTCGTAGCTTCAAGAACACTGTCCAACCATCTCGTCCTCTGTCATCCCCTTCTCCTAGTGCCCTCAATCTTTCCCAACAACAGGGTCTTTTCCAGGGCGTCATCTCTTCTCATGAGGTGGCCAAAGTATTGGAGCCTCAGCTTCAGGATCTGTCCTTCCAGTGAGCACTCGGGGCTGATTTATTTAAGAATGGATAGGTTTGATCTTCTTGCAGTCCATGGGACTCTCAAGAGTTTCCTCCTCCAGCACCATAATTCAAAAGCATCAATTCTTCGGCGATCAGCCTTCTTTATGGTCCAGCTCTCACTTCCATACATCACTACTTGGAAAACCATAGCTTTAATCCTAGTTACATGTGAAAGAAGGCTAGCCAGTCCTGGCTAGTTGGCCTTTGTGAAAAAAATGAGCTGTGAAGTCATCTTCCTAACACTGATGTTCCTGCAGCTTATCTGGACAAGGCAGGGGTGGTAGTGTGAAGGCACGCTGGCAGAGTCAATCTAGTGCTTTCAACTTCCCCAAAGAGTGTCCCGATCAAAGAAAGTCTTAAGTGGTAAACCTCACCAGACTATAGGGGTTCATCACTATTACTATTCTTGAATTTTTCTGCATGCTGTAAGGACTACAGAAATGTACTGACCATCGCAGCAGAATTTGGGATCAGAAGGTGGAGCCTGTGAAATGAAGGCACTGTCTGAAGATCCCTGGCAAGTTGATGATTGTAGTTGGTTTGCAAACCATGGTTTGTGTTAATTGTGGTTGCATAGTATATCTGCATTGTTAGCCAGTGGCAACATACTGTAACACACAGCTGTGGTCAACACTGACCATAGCTGCTGCTTCAGCTTTAGAGAAGATTCCGAAGGTGTAGTAAAATCATAGTTCAATTTGGCAAGCTAAGCTTTCCTTCTAAGGGGCGTGTATCTGGAGAAGTCAATTAGGAGATCTGCTTGTATTCTAGCATGCAGAGAGGGTACAAATGTAGAGGGCTTTTTCACTTATGTCTTGCTTGTGGGCTTCCCATAGGCATTCAGAGGAAAACTCTTATGTTTCAGTTCTGCAAATTGGCTTGTGACAAATTTCTCTACTATTGAAAAGTAATTGATGGCTTAGATTAAGGTTTCCCATGGAGCATTAACAATCAAGCCATGTTTTAGTCTTACTTTCAGGCTGCTATGGAAACCATTTGATTCTTGTTTCGAATAGAAGTACCCTAAGCACAGTTTTTAAAACCAGAGCTTCTACTTGTTATGGAGACAAGGACTGAATTATAATGTGTTCAACAATCTGTACTTTGAGGCTAGCTGTTGTTGTTGTTGTTATGCTTACTTGTTGCTTTACACTTTCTTGCCCTTACCAGGCAATGGAGGCAAAAGATAGTCTTCCGGGTAACCTGCCCCAGAGTTGTTTAGAGATTTACATATAAGTAGGGTGGGTGTCTTTCAACTATGGTAGTTCAGTGGTTAATAGGCAGCCAATGCAGATCCCTTAGCACTAGTATGATGTGCACCCAATAAAGTGCACCACTTACCACTGGGCCATGGCATTCTGCGCCAGCTGCAACTTCTGGACCAGCCATAAGGGAAGCCCCAAATATAACACATTACAGCAGTCTATAACCTGGTGTTACCAACATATGTCACAGTGGCCAAATTATCCCTTCCTAGGAAAGAGTGCAGTTGGCACACCAGCCATAGCTGGTGATAGGTGCTCTCTGCCATAGAAACTGCCTCCATGAACAAAGATGGAACAAAGAAGCAACCCTCCTTGCATATTCTATAATCCTGCCAATGCTTGCTTGCTTATTTATTTATTTATTCCCCCAAGGTTCCAGGGTGGGCTACAGCATTAAAACACAATATGAAAAACATCCTAAAACAACTTACCATCATAAAACTAGGATACACATAAAAAATGAAAATTTATGTTATGTTATGTTGTGTTGTGTTGTGTTGTGTTATGTTAATGCATCCCACTGAAAGTTTATGCAAGTCTTCGTATCATAAAAGGTATTACTGTTACTTTGGAGATCAGGGGCTTATTGTTCATTCTTGGCTGTGTTGTTGCAACTTCTAAGTTTAGAATGTAGGAATTCTTCATATGGTGGCCATACGCCATGCCAAATCAGTTGATGAAGTTCATCATGTGAGCAGCAGTAACTGTACACAAATGGGCCTCCTCGTGTTACATGACTCCACTTACTTGCTGTTACTTAAATCAGTCATCAGGACCCAGCTAACACACCATTGATGTATAATAGTATAGCATGACTCTGATGGACCAAGCCATCTGTTCTATCTGTAGTCCAGAATCTGCCAGCAGAAAGTATACGGAATTGTTTTTATTTTGAGATGTGGCTAGCAAAGTAACTTAAACTTACTAGGGACTCATGCTGGGGGAAAAACTTACATTACAATATGGGTGTATTTTGTTATTTAATGCTTCTAGATTTAATATTTTTTCTTGTACATTACTTCATTCCTCTAACTTTCCAATTTTGTTTTCATGAAGAGAGATGTTGAAATTGTTACTGAAAACCACACTGTATTTTAAAGGCGCTGTACAAAACTGGAAACTTGGGAACTAGGAAACAATACGAGGAATGAGAACAGCTGTAAAAATATTCAAGAAAACAACAATGGGGAGTTCTGCACCTCTTAATATTCAGGTCCCCCCACAGAAAAAGGCTTCCAGGTCTTTACAGACAAGTAAGACAATTAGAGTAAGAACACTTCCCCTTGAATTGGAGGTAGATCACATTGAAGTTAGCGGGACTTCTGAGCAAAAATGTACTGTACAGTAATGAGTTAGTATTTTTTAAAGGTACAAATCTTGCTCCAATAAGTGACCATACAACAGCATCTAAATAATTAATTCTGGACATAGTATTGGTGTAGAATTCTGAAAATTCCAGGAGCCTAACACATGTTTAGGCTGTTATGTACATAATAATAAATATTGTGAAATTGTTATGGTAAACATTTTTTCTTTCTTTCAAGTACATTGACACATAGTGCCTCACTCAGATTTATATTTTGCTAAGATTATTTGCTAATAATATTTGCTAAGATTATTCTTAAAGGCAGGAAAACAATATGCACTCCCATTGGTTTAAGAAAAATAGTCACAGTTATGCTGTTCTTTCATTGTTTTACCATGCTGGGTATGAAAGGAGTTTTCCTATACTGCTAATTGTTCATTCTGCTTTATTTCCTTCCCTCCCTCGCTGTCCCATATCTTGCTCAGCTTGTTTTGCTGGGCCAGACAGCAAGGAGAGGTCACACTTAAATAGATTAGCAGAGGACAGAGAGAGATAAAACCTTGTCTGAACTATTGGAATAGACAATACTTTCCATGATGTGCTTGTTAAATGGATTGAGAGACAGTGAAAGGGTGTCTTAATACAGCAGCATATTAACCTGGCATAGATCCCCTTTGATCTCTCTGTTGCAATAATTCAGCACTGGGATGCTAAAATAAATTTGTTGAGAGTAATGCACACAATTAAGAACAAGAACGATAGACATAAAAGTAATCATAGATGTAGGGCATATTTGTAAAATGAAGGAATTTGAGATCTTGCCAATCTACCTCAGTAGTACTGAAACCTGTACCTGGCTAAGGAAGGATGGGGAAGTGATATTTGTATCACTATGCTAATCAGTGGAGGGAGGTGGGATAGAGTACTGTATTTTTCGCTCCATAGGACGCACCTGACCACAGGACGCACCTAGTTTTTAAAGGAGGAAAACAAGAAAAAAATTTTTTTTGCTTTCTTTAACTGTGCTATGTCCAATTGTGTTTAAGCACACAATTGGTTCCAGAAGTCTGTACTTAACCTGAAGCGTACTTAACCTGAAGCGAACTTTCCCATTGAAAGTAATGGAAAGTGGATTAATCCGTTCCAGACGGTCCGCGGAGTACTTAAACTGAAGCGTACTTAACCTGAAGCGAACTTTCCCATTGAAAGTAATGGAAAGTGGATTAATCCGTTCCAGACGGTCCGCGGAGTACTTAAACTGAAGCGTACTTAACCTGAAGCAAACTTTCCCATTGAAAGTAACAGAAAGTGGATTAATCCGTTCCAGACGGGTCCATGGAGTACTTAAACTGAAAGTACTCAAACCGAAGCGTACTTAAACTGAGGTATGACTGTATATACAAAGGCAAAGTGGTGTGGGAGTCATGTAAAGGAGTGTAGTTGACTAATGACATTTTTTAAAGAGCTCAATACGAATACTTAAAGTCCTTTGAAACTTAAGTGATGTTAAAGACCACTTTTGTGGTTCTTCCAAAAAACCTGGTTTTTGGGGAAATTCAGCAGTATGTCATGGCCTTGATGTTTAGAAGCTTTGTATTGCTATGCTTTTATAAGGACATAGAAGAGTTAACATTTTTTCTTCAACCAACATAGTGGTACCATTAGGAAAAACAGAGTAGTACAGCCTGTTTTTCAGTTCTTTTTTTCCACTTGTTCTTTAATTATAGGCTTGATATGGACCTTACAGTTCAGATGGCATAGTAGGGTGTTTTTTTAAAAAGAGGAAGTGATAAAGAGTTGTACTTTCTATCAGGCTACACCCCACTGTTCCACTTGGGGAAAAAAAGTCAGTTGAGAACTTCAAACAAATGAACAACAACAACAACAAAATCCTCATTTTGAGGTATCTGAAGAAGTGTGCATGCACACGATAGCTCATACCTATGACAAACTTAGTTGTTCTCTAAGGTGCTACTGGAAGCAATTTTTTTTATTTTTTGTTTCGACTCATTTTGAGAGAAGATCATGGGTTCCCTGTTCTGCAGAGCTAAGTTAATAAGAGAATGCAGTTTTGCTAATGAGTAACAGTTCCGAGTCTGGAAGAGCTGATGTTCGGCAGCATGGAAATGTAACTTAGCTTTTGTTCACGGGAGGCTGTTCCTGGAGAGCTGCAGCTGTGACATATAGTCCTTCAACCTGGATTGTAGATAGCATGCTTTTTCTTTGCGACAGCTGATCCAAAGGACTCTGGCTGGTAAGATTGTGGTGGGAGGAGGGCTTGAGGAGGGGGTATAATGGCTGTCTGCTAAAGGGATAAAAGAATTCCTGTTTTACTTTACCACTTTGCAGTGCTGCTATTACATCAGGCTCAGTTTTGGAACCCTAAACCCCTCTGCACTTGCTAGTCCTCTTTGCTGCAGTCTTTCAGGGAGCCCAGGTGGCAGTGAGGTTTCCTTTGGCTCCTGCAGTGGTTAGGTCAGCCTGCTAGATGAAAAAAAACAACAACACGTGCCTGTCCTCTTCAATAATCATCTTCTGCCAGCTGGTGCTCTGCAGGAAATTCCAAATTGTTAATTTTGTTAGGGATATTTGTTTTCCACACTGCCAGTTTGACTTACTCCAGGGCTGGCGAGCATTGCCGTAGGCACTGTGACAACCAAGGAAATCCTAGAAGAGAATTAAGACATTAAAAAAATGCACGTAGAGATTGAGAACAGAGAAGCAGTTCTTCTGTGCTGTCTAGATTTCATCTTGTATTAATCAGCCTTTATAAAAAAAAACTTGCTTGAAGACCATGCATTTCTCATGTCAGCTGAGAAGGGATTTGTATTATGATGGTGAATGTCTATACAAATCTTCTTTAAACTGCTGGCATGTGTGTTGATCCTTAAACACTGCTTCTAAAGTCTCTAGCTCATACTGGAACTGCTTCTTTTAAAGCTGGTTATGGGAGAATGGAGGGCTTCTTTTCATCTTATATTCCTCCCCTGCACACAACAGAAGGTGGCAGCCTTAAGAGACCGCAATTGAACGCCTTGGGAACTTCTGGAGCATGCCACCTTAGCTGATATTAGTGGTCAGGAAATATTAGATGATTTTTGCTGGTTGGGTCTACTGATTTCTTTGCTAAATATTTCTATGGAGTGGGTACAGCAAGGCAGGTGACTTTCAACCCCTTTTTAGTGGCTCTCCTGCCAGGAAACCCATGCATGTTGCTGCAGATTTAGGACACACACTCTGTTCACATGGGCAAGACCTCAGGATTGTATTACATGAACTTACAGTGTGTGTGAGAGCACTCCCAGTACTGCATCTTCTTACATATTTCAGCTGCATCTTAACAAAGGAAAGACTGGTATAGTATTGATAGATGATCCTGTCCTTCCTCCAAGAGCTCAGGATGACACATGTGGCTCTCCTCATGCCGATTTTATCCTCACACCAACTGCGTGAGGTGAATATGGCTAAGAGACTGTCTTGCCAGAGTGGTGCATGCTCTAGTTATCTCTCGCTTGGACTACTGCAATGCGCTCTATGTGGGGCTACCTTTGGAGGTGACCCGGAAACTACAACTAATCCAGAATGCGGCAGCTAGACTGGTGACTGGGAGCAGCTGCCGAGACCACATAACACCGGTCTTGAAAGACCTACATTGGCTCCCAGTATGTTTCCGAGCAAAATTCAAAGTGTTGGTGCTGACCTTTAAAGCCCTAAATGGCCTTGGTCCAGTATACCTGAAGGAGCGTCCCCACCCTCATCGTTCTGCCCAGACACTGAGGTCCAGTGCTGAGGGCCTTCTGGCAGTTCCCTCGCTTCGAGAAGCCAAGTTACATGGAACCAGGCAGAGGGCCTTCTTAGTAGTGGCACACGCCCTGTGGAATGCCCTCCCACCAGATGTCAAAGAGAACAACAACTACCAACCAGACTTTTAGGAGACATCTGAAGGCAGCCCTGTTTAGGGAAGCTTTTAATGTTTAATAAATTATTGTATTTTAATGTTTGTTGGAAGCCACCCAGAGTAGCTGGGGAAACCCAGCCAGGTGGGCAGGGTATAAATAATAAATTATTATATTATAAATGGATGGCCGTGGGTGAGCATGGCTGAGAGGGAATTTGAACCCAGGGTTTCCTTGTCCTAATCCAACACGTTTTCAGCTACACCTCACTGGTTCTAAAATTAGTTCGTGTTGGTTATTTGATAACTGTACGGATGTGAGGGAGGAAGGGGGATCGTTTCTTTTGGGAAGATTATCAGGCGTTACTGCTAAGCTTCTGAGGCACCAAGGCTTCCCTGAAATTGCCATTTAAAAACCACTGACTTGAGATGAGTGCAGAAGCACTATTTTCTGTATTCCTAATTGCAGCCATTTTGAGAAATCCACTACAATTAATGTTGAAAACGACAGAGTTGGATCACAAACAGCTTAGGTTTGCAAACAACTTTTGGTTCAGTTGGTGTCGCGTCTGAAGAAAGGAAATGCTCCTGATTAACTGGCTATGGCACATGGAGAAGGATGGAGTGCCATTACACTAGTATCCCCTTCTCTTAAAGGGCTCAGCCTTTGTTTGACAGGGCAGGAGAAATAAAAACCTTTTGAGTATAAGTTTAAAGACTGCTTGGGACATGGGTATCTGTGTTGCTCATCACCAGTGATACCACAGGCTTCAACCAATAGGCTGTGATAAATGTGGCACACGCGGTAACAACAGAACTAATAATGCTCATAGGTTCAGTGGGAACTTTAATTTAGTGAGAAGTCATGATTTATCGTTTGACAGAGGCTGAGCCTGAGAAGAAAATTTGGGGGAGGAATTCAAGATTGTGCTATGGCAGTCGTTTCATCAGCTCAAGCATTTTAGGTTGGTGGATGGAACAATACCTCCTCTCCTCCCTCTGCATGCTGTTCTGAGGTTTTCCCGACAACCCCCCCCCAAATACCCAACCTTGGGTGGCATGCAGGGGGAGGACAGTGGGGAAGCCCTGCTACCCTAGTGGAAGTCATCGTGTGGACTTCTGCCAACAGGACTTGTTAGTTGAACCCCGCCCACAGCTGCCAAGTTTTCCGTTTTCTCGCAAGGAAGCCTATTCAGCATAAGGGAAAATCCCTTTAAAAAAGGGATAACTTGGCAGCTATGACCCCGCCCTTTGTCAAGCAACTGAACGATCACCAAGATCCCTTGAATTTCTGAATAGTAAATAACAGTAAAATCATTGTTTTCATATAACAACTTGTTGTTGATTTCAATTTTATGAATTATTTCTTCCTTGGTTTTCTATCTGTGGACACACAAAAGCGGCTTATGGTTTTTAAAAATACTCTTGATACTTGATAGAGAACTCAAGTTTCCCATTGCATAATGTGCAAAGTAGTCTATAGAGAGCGAAGAGAGTTCGCAACTAGTATACAAGTAAATTTTCTGAAGTAGTTTCACATAATTTCCTTGGTCTGAATAGGCTACGGTGGAATCTACACACATATAAAAAATGCTGTGAAAATGCTTTTAAATAAAGTTTTGAAAAATACATTGAATTTTTCATACCTCACTTTCGCCATCGAGTGTAGCATTTGTATATTGCACTTTACAACACATTTAAAACGTTTTATTTGTAGCTGTATGGCTGAGTCCTTTGACTACCAACCAAAATGACTCATACCATGTTTAGATATTTGCCATCTTCATAAAGAAGGACATTGCACAATCCATATGTCATAATAGTGCCTGGAAATTTTGAAAGTAGACCGCTTTAGCCCATGCAGTTGTTGTCTTCTTCTGCAACATCTACTTCAATGCCTTCCATATGGCTCCCTTAATAAATTCTTGTTGGTTTCTGTCAAATACTTGTTTCAAATGGTGAGAATTACTACTTTTTCATTGATGTGGGATATCCAGTCTTTACTGCTATATGTTGTTAGGGAACATTGATTCAATTATCCCAATTTAATATTTATATGCACTTAATTTAATTTGTGGCTGAACTTTTGTGGGGCTAAACAGTTTTGGAGACCACCCTTGTTTCACATACTAGCACCTCAGTGAAAAGAATAGCTAGTTAGATTGTATGAGTATCAACCAGAAATTTCAGTGTCCAAAGTGGACATTGACAATATAATACCAGATACAAATTAGAATTACAAATAAGTTAATAGCTCATTGCTACCAAAGGCAGGATTTTAAGAATCTATACTCCGTTTCCATCCATATAGTTTATGCATAGAATTCAGTCCAAGGAATGTTCATTTACCATTTATAGTGGTGTAGTTTTTTCAGATTTTTTTGCATGCTGCCACATGACATTGTCATTATTCAGCTAGTATTCTGGATTAATGTACCCCCTAAAATGCATTTTCTTCTACCACAAAAAATCTGCTTTGGGCATCTACTGTGTATGGAGTTTGTCTAACAATCAGTGCTGGTAGATTTGCTGTTAACTGTAATTAAGAGCCCGAGAGCAGTCTAAGCAATTGCATGTCTCCTTCCTATTTCGTACAAAATCTATCTTACTGCAATTAAACACACAATTTAGCAGTAACATTAAAATTGTTTTCGGTTAGACTTAGATCTATCTGGCTATAGATGAAAACTGTATCCCAATAAAGTTATTGGTGACACTCCTATCATTTTTAAAGGTGCAGGACTATGCCTGGTCAATAATAGAACTATGCTGCCAAAAATGATTTCTGCAATGCAATTCTGCATCAATCCACCAGATGACACTTGATGATTATGGTTGAAAAAAAATTAATACATTTCCACTGACAATTGGATTCCTCCTCCCCAAAGACTTTCCACATTGCCTTTGCAATTTTAAACATGTGGGTTACAAAATGCAGATGTTTCGCATTTTAATATTTCACTGTATGCCACTAATTTAGAAAAAGAGAATCTGTTACGTGTTTACTGCTGTTTAATTGGAAGGCTTAGTGATGGAAGCTGAACATTGCTCGGATATCTTTCTTATAATCGGTAATGAATGAGTTGCATCTGGGAGGAAGAACGTGAAGTTATTAGCACTGCCGACCAAGGCAGATGGAGGAAGCCAAGTTGCTAGCTTACCTCTTTCAAGACTTTTCAGTCAAGCATTAGCATCCCTCATGTTGCATGGTATATGAGTTTTGTCATGCTGGGCTCTGCCTTTTCTCTTCTGACAGTGAACATAGGAGCAGAGGAATCTGCCTTATACTGAGTCTTGCCATTGCTCCATCTAGCTCAGAATTGTCTGCACTGACTGGCAATGGCTCTCCAAGATTTCAGACAGGGAATCTTCCCTAGTCCCACCTGGAGACAGTGGCCATAGCTAGTCGCTTGGGTGCCCAGGGTGGTGTGCACTGCACACTGCACACTGCGCAGAGCCTCCAAGGAGTCCGCTCTCCGCCTCCCCCTCAGCTGTAGGGCAGCTGAAGGGGAGGTGGTGAGCAGGCGCAAGCCCCACACTGCTATTTTGGGCAGTGCAGAGCCTGCAGGCCTCACGGTAAGTGCCACCCCCCTAGCCATGCCTCTGCCTGGAGATGGTGGGGATTGGACCCGGGACCTTTTGCATGCAAAGCAGATGCTGTCCTACTGAGCTATTGCCCTTCCCTTGTCTAGTCCTATTGTCTATCTCCACAACCAGTATGCTGCTGGAATTGTCTAAATGTGGATGGTGCTCTTGTAGACTTCATGGCAGTAGTCACCTAAATTGATTCAGTTATGATACTTATTTTCAAGCTTTGGTGCTTGTTGCTGTTGCAACATGTACTGGTAATGAATTTATGTAATGTGCTGAAGAACTTTTTACTCTGTGCTTTTTCACAAACACTTAATATACTTCCTTTGCTTTGAACTAAAATTGGAACTTTGAAAAAAACAACATTGGTGTGTTTTAGACATCTAGCTGTTGCATCGACCAGTTATATACATATGGAAGCATGTTGCCCTCTAGTGGTTTGTTCAACAATGAAATGTTATCTAGCACAACTTTTTCAGCTAAAGATTTATTGTAACTATGGGACCTTGTCATAGACACAGCAGCCCTGGTATTTATTTCCATGCAGGCCACTGAAAATTTAGAAGGCGCCTATGATTTATAAACAGTTTTGTGCTCCTGTTCCAATTTCTTTTAGAGCTGCAGTAGCAGTGTTAAGAAATCCATATTACAAAGCCCCCTTTCCTTCCAGAAACACGCAATTTATCACAATCTTCCTATATAACTAAGAATGTTTTGGGGTAGATAAAGGCATGTAAAGGATGGTGTTGTCATTTTTTTTCTTGTATAAAGAGGTTATTGCCTTGAATTTTCCTTGTCCCTTTTTCCTGGCTCATCAAAGATTGATGAAAGTTCTCTCCCCCCCCCCTAACCTCATGCTTGCAGTGTTCATAAATTACATAGCAAACCAGGCAGTTCAGTCTGATCTCTAGTGGATTTGCACAAAACGTGCCTATCCTCCTTTTCCTGCTTTCATGTTTCAAACTCTACTTATCCTACTTTCTTGCAGTTCATTCAGCCAATACTAAATGGACTTTCTAAAGAAAACATTTTAAAGTTTAATGTACAATGCTCCTTCCATTGGCTCTTTAATGTTGGGTTCTTTTTTATTTTTAGCCACCATTATTTATAGAGATCACAGAATATACAAAAATTCCTTCAGTAGCCCCTTAAAGACCAACTAAGTTTTTATTTTGGTATGAGCTTTCGTGTGCATGCCCACTTCTTCAGATACACTTGAAACAGAAGAGTCAGAGTCTACAGATTTACCACTCCCATCAGCCCATCACCCATTCCCCCCCCCCCACCCTCTGTATATACATAAGGGTCTGACTCTTCTGTTTCAAGTGTATCTGAAGAAGTGTGCATGCACACTAAAGCTCATACCAAAATAAAAATTTAGTTGGTCTTTAAGGTGCTACTGAAGGAATTTTTTTTTATTTTGCTTCGACTCAGACCAACACGGCTACCTACCTGTAAACAGAATATACAAAATGCTTCATATACATTCTCTCTGTAATCGTTACTGTATAAAGAGTGCTTGTATTATTTTCCTCATAATATCCTGAAGAGAATATGGTTTGCATCCTAGTGTGTTTCCTGCAGAGGAAAAATTTAAACTGAGGAGTGTTCAGATCCTGCTTTTAGCCAGTTTTCATTCATTCATTCTACAAATCATCTTGCCAGTGGCCTGCACAGTATGGCTTCCCTGGGTGCTCGCACTTCAATAAAAGCACATGAGAGGACATAATTAAGTACTTCCACAGCATGAGCAGCCAGGGAGGCTGCATAGTGCTGGGAAAATGTTTACTAGAAAGAGAAATTCATACACCACCCTTAACAACTTCTTAATGATATGTTAAGATCAAAATCTTGTACCCACTGGAATTCTCAAGAAATTCTAAAGTGCCCCAAGAACGAAGCAGCAAAAACGGAGGCCTATTTTGCAATGGAAGACAACTTCCTGGAAATAGGAAGGCAGGTTTTTGGCACAGCACTAAATAATGTGATCCTAGAATTGCAACTCTGGGAAAAGATCCAATGGATTATTTTGTTTTAATTCCCCACTCTGAAGCAGGACTTCTAAATGTCTGAAGCATCCCTGTTTAGATGTGTTGTGAGCTCACTGCTGCTTCTATATGGTATTTGAAAGCAGCCCCACTAAAGCACATCATAGTATCCCAGCCTGGAAGTTAACAGAGCATGGATAAGTGAAGTTGGTGCTCACTTCCATCATTCAACATGGCTCACACAAAGCCAGTACAGTACTGTATTATAAAATCAGTAACACCAATAGAAAGCAAAGCAACAACAGCAAAAATAGTGAAATGCCAATCAAATCCTATCCGAAACAAATTGGTTTTATGCACCTCTAGAAGGTGATGAAGGAAGAGCAAGTTTGATTTTTTAAAAAATTTTCTGTCATTTAAAGGTATAGGTTATTCCCCAATTTTCATGAAAACAGATGTGGATAAGTGCCTAAAATTGATTACAAGATACAGTGGTACCTTGCAAAATGAAAATAATTCGTTCCATATGTGGTTTTGTATAGCAAAAAATTCATCTTGCGAAGCATGGTTTAAAATTTTCCTGGTTTACCCGATCTACCCATTTAGTTAATGCAATCCTATTCATCTTGTGATGCGCAGTCATAGGAAACTTCGTCTTGCGAGATGCCTCACGCAACGCAAAATGCTTTCATCTTGTGAGTTTTTTGTTGCATGAGGCATTCGTCTTGTGGGGTACCACTGTATTGTAGTTCTCTTATATATGTATTGTAGTTATCTGTACTATTAATATTAATATTATACAACAGTATGTGATATCTTTTTTTGCTTTCTACCACCAGTCCACCCACTGAGGTCATTGGGGTTTCAAAGCCAAAATGCTCTGACAAATAGATTTATCGTCTATCTGAGATAGACAGAATGGGGGGGGGCATGAGGACATCTAAACCAGCCCTAGCAATTGTCTTCTGTGTTGCATTGGAGACTGGGGGCTGGGGTCTTGCTTGAATGTTACAGAGCATCTCTGGTACCAGAACAATTGTGTGGTTATCAAACACAACATCATTTTATTATACTATTATACTATATATATATACACACACACACACACACACACATATATACATACATACTATATTCAGCAGAGAATTGTGTCCCTTTGTTGCTCACTCCCACCCTTTGCAAACAGAATTTTATTCCCATGAAGGAGAAAAGCATGTTTTCTTTGAAGAATAGCTATGATGATAAACACAATAATGAAGTCTATGCAGAGGACTATGCAACTACTTGGAGGTGTTAAAAATACACTGTAAAGTAGAGTTACCAAAGTTCAGTCGAGTGACAATCTTTCCTTATTGGATAAATTGGGGGTGCAAAAACAGCATTCTGATAGTGTAGGATTCAGGCTGTTGGACAGGCACCCAATCTTAAGAGAAGGATTGCCACATTTTAAGAAAGACAATAGTTTAGTTCCTTCAATAGTAGCATGGATAATAAGCATTATGGTAACCCTTCTATCACAGTGAAGGATGGAAATACTATATATTCTCCTGCTTCAGAACCATTAAATGAACAGAAGTCTTGACCTGCATGGAATATGGTTTCTCTAAGTCTGACACCATCTTTGTGAGGATCAAGAGCAGGCCTTTAGATTCTACAGGAATCAAATTTTAACAGTGTACACTTCTTTTGAAGAGCATGGTCCAGGGGGCTTCTGCCAGTGGCTCTCCTGCTCAGATGTGGGCCCTCAGCAGATACATGATCATGTGACACCAGCCCTTGAAGTTGTTCATTTATTTTTATTTTTTATTTTTTTTACTATAGTAGGACATTATAAGATAAAGTAATGATATGTTGTTACAGCTGGAAACAAAATTTCTTTATATTTTCGCTTGTATAAAATGAATAAAAACTTTAACTTCGCTTCAAAATGCGAGTTTTTGGCTTTTTTAAAGTGTATTTCAGACAGATCTCAATTTACCAAGCTAATCATCAACCAATCATAAAAATAATTGCAGATTTGGATTCCTCATGTGCAATAACATATTTTTAGAACCCCTCATTGAGCAAATTCTCAAAAATAAATGAATTTCCGTCCTTAAATGACACGCCCTATTGTGGCGCCTTAAAGACTAAACAAATGTGTTATGGCATAAGCTTTCATGGACTCAAGCCTACTTCATTAGACCAACACCATGCACAGCAGCGTGACTTCATGGGCTTGAGATCACTTAAAGGCAAATAGTACACAGGATAATAATAACTTTCTAAATGTGTTGATGGTTGAGTGGTTCATCTAACAAAGGAATTTTCCCTACTCTTGCATGCAGCAAGCATCACATTTAAACTGACCCATAATTTTACTGAAGTATATTGTTTTGCTCAGTTGCCGGCAATGCATTGTGGCCTGTAGGCTGAACAAAATGAAGCAAGACCATTGGTTTTAACATGTTGTTTGGCTTTTATTTCTTTGTCTCCTTTGATGTTGGATTGAATTTGGAACTTTCAGTTTTAATACCAGTTTGACACACACACCCGATGTGTATTTTGTGGAATTAGGAAAGTTATAAGATGCACCACAATATCATACCTTTCTTGAACACTGATAGATCTCAATGAAACACGACTCAATAAACATTTTTTTAAAAAAATTATGTAGACATTCTTGATATAAATGTGTCCATTTCTGTGATACAGTATGCTGTTAGAAGCAAACCATTTTATCTAATTGGAAGGCCCTCTTCCAGATTTAAAAGAAAATAGTTGAGGATCCAACTTTTGGTAGGTTAACTTATGGAGGGGGGATGTATTGATGTCAGTGTGTACGTGGTTCTGAATTAGTTTTGACAATCAGTCACCCTATAAAGGCTGCTCACTTGTGATCTCTTTCTGTCTCAGAAATTCTTTTTCACTTTATATATATTACCATACATAAGTGAGAGACTGTGCTGGGATCTTTGATTCTCTCTTCCAGCCAGTCGGCATTTCTGCTTTGTGAGTGAGATCCTTTTGATCTTAATACTGCCAGAATGCAGAGCTGTTATATTAAGACGGCACAGAAAAATAAGGTGTGTTGAAATAGTTTCAAAGTGAGACATCACATGACCTAGTCTTGGTTTCACACAATGTTAATTTTAGACCCACGATTCTTTAAACGTATTGACGCACACAAACTGTTATTTAGATCTCTACTTAATGTAGACCTTGTCGTCTGGTATGTCTGCTCACGACACGCCACGTTTCTGAACAGGGCCTGCACAACTTCAGTGTTCTTTATAGCTCTGGAACTCCACTGGTTTTAAGTAAATATAATTGGAAGGCCCTCTTCCAGATTTAACGCCACGTTTCTGAACAGGGCCTGCACAACTTCAGTGTTCTTTATAGCTCTGGAACTCCACTGGTTTTAAGTAAATATGTAGCTGTACAATTAATGAGGTGTAACATTCAAAATACAGCTCATTATCTTTTGTGTAGATAATTCATCTTAGTTCATCATATCTAAATTCTTTAGATACAGTGCTTTAAAATGGTATGGAGATGATAGTTTATGCAGGAAAATTGGAGGTACTTCTCCCATCCCTCAGTGATGTCAATGTAGTAACCCCAGTCAAGCACTGTTAGCTTTGTACGTAACATGTTTTGGGAAGAGAACCTTGCTGTGCCAAATATTCTCAATTTTTAGGGTAAGAATAGCTGTCTTAGCAGGGTAGAAATACTTCCAGAAAATCACTGTGTCTGGATATTCATCCTTCTCCAGTGTTGCTTGGCGTTGGTTTCCCCCAGACTTCCCTTTTCACTGCTGGATTACTTCCAAACCGGGATCATACAGTGAGCAGGATAAAATCACAATTCAGCCGAAAAGATTATGGCATGCAATAAGCACACAGGCCTGGTTCACACATAACACTGAGCCAAACCATGGCTTTGAGCTAACAAGTCAACGGGCAGCCTCCCAGAGAAGATTTCATGGCTGCTTTCCTTTCCCCTAGTCATTTTGCTCTTGCGCTGTGCTGAGTTAAGATGTGGTTTGGCTTAGTGTGTCACCTGTGAGTTAGCTCTTTGCAGAGAAACTGTGAGCTTTCACAAAGGCTTGATCACAGTGACTGTGCTTTCCTCTCCAGGAGCCTACACATTTGCCTATTCGTGTTAAGCCATGGTTTGGCTTTGAGCTATGTGCGAACAAGGGGCAAGTGAAACCTACTGATACCAAGAGCAAGTCTGGGCAATGTAATTGAAAGCTCTAACTGCAGGGAATACAAAAAAAAAGTGATTAGAAAACTGAAACATTTCTTTACCCTGCTGAAATTTGTGAGTAGTTTTGGCTTAGTATAATTCCTATCCAAATTTGTAATACTAGCTCCTTCTTCTTGACTAATACAATTCAGTAGAGTGCTGAAACTGACCGATTAAAAAGCAGCTGGCCAATTCCTTTCCTAAGGACTGTGAGAGAAATAGAGCTGCATTGCCTCTTTTTTCTTTTCCAGTGCACATTGTGTGGATATGTTGACAACTGCACATCCTTTAACATGCTGAAGTTAGTTTATTTATTAATGTGCAATTCTTTTAAAAGTGATGTTGTATGCCTTTGGTAGGAAGCTCCACTCAACAGCCAAGCTGCCACTTTCTGCAATAACTGCAGCTTCCAGACCAATCTTAAGCCCAGCCCCACACACAGCACATCACAGTAGTCTAATCTTGACGTTATGTCCAGGAATGGCCATACCTACCACACTAGCAGAAGCACAGAAGGCGTTCTTTAAACTATGGTAGCCACTTCTGTCTCTTGCAGCAAAGATGGATCCAGGAACACCATTCTGAACAGGCATTCTTCCAGATTCTTGGACCTGGGAACCACCCACCCACTCACAATACCTCAGTTTTTCCTGGATTCAGCCTCATCGCATTATCTCTCATCCAGCCCACCACTGTGTTCAGGCACCAACTCAGGGCTTGCAGTGCCTCATCTGCCTCCAATGTAACAGAGCAATGCAGCTAATTTAAAACAAGCCTCTTAAACTGATTTCAAAGCTACACTGGCTATTTTGGGGTTATAGGATACAGAAGAGGACAGAGTTTGTCATCCTGGGACAGTCTCACCAAAATAATGCTATTGCAACAGCCATGAAATCTTCTCTGGGATGCTGTTGGAATTCCATCTTTCAGAACTCTGCAAGATCAGTCAGACTATTGTCCATCACGAAACATTAGAACCCCAAATGACATTTCTTCAGTGCCATCTGCAACTCTCTGAAAAGCTGTCTACCCTTAATATCTGCCACTGTGTGCTTTTGTGTCACAGCTTTAGGTAGTAATGGCACTGATTCCAGTACCCTTTTAGTGACATAATCAATCTTCAGTCCAGTCCCATAGGGTGTTATTGATATGACAGGCTTATATAAGTGTTGTCAAAGAATATGGGAAAGGTTTTCCCCACAGGATTGTGTAGGGCAGGAGGCCTCTTAGTGGCACCTGCGCCACCTAGAATGGTTTTAGATTTGCATGGCACAAAGCCTGCTTTTTTGACAGATCTTTGAAAGAGGGTACTATTATGGGGAGGTTTTGGTTTTTTTTTGCATTTTGATATGTACAGCACAAAAACTTTTCCCCACAGTAGCACCCCATGCATAAGTGATAGCATTTTAAAGTATTTTGTCAAACATGTCAGCCCAAACACATGCAGTGTCCCCTTTAATCTGGAGTAAAGCCACAGGGAGGAACTTTCCAGGGACATTTATTGGGGATGTAGCATTTGAGCTTTTCTTTTGAAAGGTCAAATATTGCTGGGAGTTCCAATATAAATGTAATGAATGAAAAATAAAAAAAATCCTTCAGTAGCACCTTAAAGACCAACTAAGTTTTTATTTTGGTATGAGCTTTCGTGTGCATGCACACTTCGTCAGATACCGGTGTGCATGCACACGAAAGCTCATACCAAAATAAAAACTTAGTTGGTCTTTAAGGTGCTACTGAAGGATATTTTTTTTTATTTTGCTTTGACTCAGACCAACACGGCTACCTACCTGTAATGAATGAAGTTAGACTAACTTGGTATAAGACAACTTCATATGTTTAAAAGATTCAAAACCCTAAATGAAGAAGGGTGAGGTTTCTCTATATGGTGCCTTCTATTCCTTCGCTACAGACTGCAGATACACCCAGATAGGTTTCTTTCCCAGAACGTCCTTTCTCTTACAAGCTCACAGTTCATGAAGGCAAATATTTTCGAGATGATGGTATAAATGCTTTTTTAGGTAGTGTGTTTATTATAATATGATTTTTTAATTTAAAAATATCCAGAGGTGTTATATGAATATTTTAATTCATCTATAGATTTCAGGGGAAGTCTTGAATTCAAGCTCTCACCTCGTAGCCATTGGTGATCTCGGTGACAGGTGATTACATGACAAGGCAAGGGTATGGGCTGTTGTAAAAGAGACACAGGGCTATGCCACTCATCTGTGCCCAGCATGGAAACCAGACTGGACTCTGTGCCCAGCACGGAAATAAACTGAGCTGCTGGATGAGGGTCAGAACTCTTCTCACAGTCCTCTGCAGACTAGTAAAATATTTCGTAGGCTAGTAACTTTTGTAGACTCATTTTTAAGACGGGCTTAGACCTCTTTGTGTGTGTGTGTCCCCACCCCACCCCTGTGTAGTCAGTGTGTGCAAAGCCCAATAACCAAGTTGTAGAAAGATGGTGATGTGCACATGAAGATCTTCAATGCAAAGTTTTCAATCTAACGTGAATAGTTTGAGTTGTCTTTTAATGGAAACACTGACTCGCTCCATCTTGACTGATGATGCCAAGTATTCTGCTTTTTGTTCCATGTGTGGACTGTTAACTGAACAGTGTTCACTGAATTCTCCTTTAGAAAAGAGCACTCCAAGAACACATTTGTAGCATTTCAAATACTAAAGCACATTCTCAATTTTAATTCATCTCAGTTCTTCCTATCTAACGCTGCAACAAGTTTGCTGTCTACCAACACTGATATTTTCATCTAAATGTCAAAACTGGCTGGCACAAAGACTTCTCTGTGGAAATGCAAATAAAGCACTTTTCAGGTGTCCTAGTTCTTGATGGCACTAGAGATCAGCAGCTGCTTTAAGGACCTTCCTCCTGTGTTTCTATGGCAACTCCGTATGCATTTAAAAATAAATAAATTCAGCTTCATAGTGAAACAATTGAAATCTAAATCAAATGCAGGTCTGATCCTAGTAGTAATAGTAAAATGCATTTTCTTCCCCTCTTTCACAGCCCCCATTCAGCCTCCCTTCAAAGCTTGTCTCTGTTCAGAAGCAGCATTTGTCATCAGAGAAGCCCCCTCCCCTTTCCACATTTATTTCCATGGTAACCCTTTTAAGGCATTCTGCAGCCTGAAAACTACTTTTGCTCTTTCATCATGCAAGCTGGCATTGTGAAGGGCTCAGTGTATTCCTCCAGCTCCTGAATGAATATCAGAATAAGCAGCATTTCGGATGGACTGTTTGTTTTTGAAAAGGGGGACCCTAATGAAGGAACCGAGAGGCAACCTTCCTATGACCTAGTTGTCAGCACATTGCTTGCTATGGAAAAGCAATCTTCATTAATTGATTAATTGATTAACTTTGTGGGGGTAGGTGTTATCGGAATGATCGTTCTGTGAAATCAACAGGGCAATTCCCTGAATCCAGTTCAAGGAAAAAATGGGCAGATGGCTGGATGTGCTATGCTGGTGAATTGCGGGTAAGCTCTCATGCTGTGATCAACTGCAAATCTCATTTTTCTTGTATACTCTTTAATGTGCATCCAAGATTTGTTTAGAAAATGGTGTCTTAATAGGTTCTCATGTTACAAATTTGCCTTCTAATGTCCCCCCCAAAAGATACATTTAGTTGTATTTGTCATCTCAGATTTTGTGTGCACAAAATGACATTTGATGCTATACATCTTTTTGCTGCTCTTCCTGCCTTAATGACCTGGGTTGACTTTATTATTATTATTATTTTTTAAAGGGTCATCTAGAAATTAAGAAGCTTTTCTTCAAGCACCTTTAACATTTTTTTTAAAATGCAAAAAATGCAAAGGGTTAAATTCATACAATTTCATATGTTGAATTTTCATCATATTTAAAATACATTTTATTTCCTGTTAGTCTATCTGCATCACAAAGTGATGTGTCAACAGTCTTATTTTAAAATATATATATACCTTTGTTTGTTTGAAAGCATGAACTGACACCAACTGGTTCCCTGATGGGTGTTTTATACCTGTTTTTATCTGTTAATAGTATTTCATTTTGTGAAACTGGGACAATGTGTGGCCGACTTGCGTTACGGCAATAAAAACCTACCTTAAAAATGTGAAGTACATAATGATTGGAGAATCACCATGACAACATGGTTTCCATTTCACGTTTTCTTACTACTGTATGCTGTGGAAACCTTTACACACGCCTTTTTAAGCAGATAAAAGTAATGGCAATGCATAATGTGAGAACAGTATTCTGTCCTTAGCATAATGCTTACAAACTCATTATTGAATATTAAGCTGTATCGTTCTCTACATATCTTCATGTAATCTACCCACTTCATCCATTTCCCCTCCTTTGTATACTTGAATTGTTCTATCATTACAACTGCACATTTTATCGGGAAACAAAATCACGTCAGCATGCACAAACAGAGCTATTCCTGATTTTGTATATGTTGAGAATGAAGGTGGTGTCTCTATTTAGATGAATAAACACACATAATGTAAAATAACTTTATTAGAAACGGCTCCTGCCAACATGAGTGAAGATGCTGAAATGCTATGCTTGGGCAGCCTTCCTCAAAATACTCCTGTTAGTTTCTGTGGTTTGCCTTCTGGATCCTTGTGCTCAAAGTATCAGATCCCTCCGGATGTGATTCCACTGCCCCCGATGCTTCTACTCTGTATCCTTGAAGCTTGACCTTTCCTTCTCTGCATTCCCTGTTTCCATTCAGCATGGCTTCCTGCGATGGAATCAGAGCATTCTTTTAGAATGTGTTTTAGTGTCTATAAATATGTGTATAGGTTTTTTATTTTATCATGAACAAATTCAGCAGTACGCATCTGCTCCATTTCAAAAAAAACATTTGGCATAGAGACAAAAGAAGAAGAAGTGATATGTACTAATAAAGGCATTTTGATAGATCCCTGATAGCCTAATCAATCTCTGGACTTCTGAGAACAGCACAGCATTTCTGGGGACAGCTTAGGAGAAAGTTATAATAACAGCTGCATGATCGAGCCATTAAGAATATAAAGCGTGAGGTTTGATGGTTTTGCACCAGAGATGCTATGGCATCATAGACAGATGGCTTGGGTGACTATTTAAAATTGGGGTGTCAGAAAAGTTTCTAGATGTGATTCTTCTGGAGAAGTCTTACAGCTTAGTTTAATTCCTAGAGGAGTAAACAAAAAAACAAAAAAAACCTGCATCTGCAACTGAATTTGTTGTTATGGAAGTGACAGTGAGTTTATTACCATACTTTCCTATTAGAAGGGAGGACATGCAAATTGCAGAGACAGAGTTTTACCCTCAGCAGCTACTAATCTTCCTTGCTGGTTCCTAGCAAAACTTTAAAAGTTTCTACAGTCTTTTTTTTTTAAAAAAAAATAATGCTAGGGATTTCTTAAACACCGAAACAGAGCCCTAATTTCTATCCCATGAACAGAATGGAATTCTGTTCACATAATCAAGCATTTCTGACTCTCCCTTCCCTTTGCAGACTTTTACACTTCTTGGAAATTCATTTCTAAGGGTTGGGAGACCCTCTGTAGAAGAATGATATGTAGCTGGGGAAACTGCCAAAAATTGGGAACCCCATTGCTTGAATTGCAGCGCCTTCTGCTCATACAACAACACATTTTGGCTCAAAGTTCAAAATACGTAGGTGCTAAAACTAATGAATTGGTTATGAGTGCTTGGACATGAATTCAGCTGGTGGTAAAGGTAAAGGTAAAGGTACCCCTGACCGTTAGGTACAGTCGTGAACGACTCTGGGGTTGCACGCTCATCTCACTCTATAGGCCGAGGGAGCTGGCGTTTGTCCGCAGACAGCTTCCGGGTCATGTGGCCAGCATGACTAAGCCGCTTCTGGCGAACCAGAGCAGCACACGGAAATGCCATTTACATTCCCGCCGGAGTGGTACCTATTTATCTACTTTGATGTGCTTTCGAACTGCTAGGTGGGCAGGAGCTGGGACTGAGCAACGGGAGCTCACTCCGTCACGGGGATTCAAACTGCCGACCTTCTGATCGGCAAGCCCTAGGCTCAGTGGTTTAGACCACAGTGCCACCAGCATCCCTTCAGCTGGTGTTGCCTTTGCACAAATATATGACTGGTAGATTGCTATCAGAACAATCAATCATAGTAAACACCCATGTTCCTATGCAAAGGTCATTCATACAAACATTTCAGCCCAAGTTTGTACTGCTCAGATTGCACACAAGAGATCCTACCAATACTTTTATGTTGTGCTTTGACAGTACTTCAGCAGAATTCAGACCTCCAGCTTAGGCTTACTGATGGAAAATCCAGCAAAAGTTTGGATTACTGATGGAGCAGCAGCATAAAGTTGACACTTCACTCCTTGCTGCCCCTTTAGTGCTCAGTTGCTACTTAATAGTGACTCTGTATTTCAAGACCCGGGGAACTACATATGTAGTGTTTGCTACATATGTACAGTGGTACCTCGGGTTACAAACGCTTCAGGTTACAGACTCCGCTAACCCAGAAATAGTACCTTTGGTTAAGAACTTTGCTTCAGGATGAGAACAGAAATTGTGCTACAGCGGCACGGTGGCAGCAGGAGGCCCCATTAGCTAAAGTGGTGCTTCAGGTTAAGAACAGTTTCGGGTTAAGAACGGACCTCCGGAACGAATTAAGTTCTTAACCAGAGGTACCACTGTAGTTCATTTCATTTCATACTTCAGATTTGGCTATGGCACATTTGCTAAAAGCTATTTCAACTGTGGGGAAAGCTGAGAAACCCCATCTGTAACTGCTTGAATATCTCAATAATTTGAGAAGAGATTTCTCAGGCCCCTTCCCAATGAATTGTTTTTAGTACTAGAAATGCAATGTGCTAGCAAAAGTCCTCAGGTTATACAGAATCCAGATGACATTCTCTAACTTACTATATTTATTGCAGAGGTAGCAAAGCATCTTTCTTAGCTAGTGCTTTGTTTGTAAATTATACCTTCCCATACCTGGACAGCAAGCAAAGTAGACATGCTTTCCTGCCAGTTAGAAAACACTTGAGGTGCATATGTGGATGGAGTTGAAGCTTTGATCCTCATTAGTGTAGTAGTTTGCAATGAAATTCTGTGTCAAGTAATCAGTAGAAATGCCAGAGAATTCATTTTAAAGACAGACATTGACTAAATAATGGTCAATAATGGATTCATTCAGATCCTTTTCTTGGCAGTGATTATGTTTTTCCAGCACCATTTCTCTTCCCCACACTAAACCAATCAAGGATCTCAGAAATGAGCAAGAGGACATCACACTGCTATAGTACCAAATCCTATTTAGCTATATACTTTTATTACTGAGGGCATATGAAGCTGCATTGCCCCCACTGTAAAGGAGAAGAATATTTTCCTAATGGCTGAACCAAATTGCTCAACATCTTCCATTGCCAAGAGGGGTTATGAACCCACCCTTGCATTGTAGAGCAGGAAGACTGAGAGTGGTGCTCATTTGCCTTCTTCCTTTCCTCTCCCACCGAGGCAACCGGGCATGTTGCATTTCCCATGCTGCACTGTAAGGAGGGGGGGAGTTCATTGTTTTTCACAGTGCTCAAAGTCATGGTAGTGTCATGCAGTTGCTTCAGCTAGAAGGTGGGACATTTTTGCAGGGTGAGAGAAAGCTTTGCTAAACATCCATGTGAACATCAATTTTGGCTCAGGTCAAATATTTAGGTAAACCCAACATCTTCAGAATTTACAGGAACTATCTTGTTGTTGTTTAGTCGTTTAGTCGTGTCTGACTCTTCGTGACCCCATGGACCAGAGCATGCCAGGCACTCCTGTCTCCCACTGCCTCCCGCAGTTTGGTCAGACTCATGTTCGTAGCTTCAAGAACACTGTCCAACCATCTTGTCCTCTGTCGTCCACTTCTCCTAGTGCCCTCAATCTTTCCCAGCATCAGGGTCTTTTCCCGGGAGTCTTCTCTTCTCATGAGGTGGCCAAAGTATTGGAGCCTCAGCTTCAGGATCTGTCCTTCTAGTGAGCACTCAGGGCTGATTTCCTTCAGAATGGATAGGTTTAATCTTCTTGCAGTCCATGGGACTCTCAAGAGTCTCCTCCAGCACCATAATTCAAAAGCATCAATTCTTTGGCGATCAGCCTTCTTTATGGTCCAGTTCTCACTTCCATACATCACTACTGGGAAAACAATAGCTTTAACTATATGGACCTTTGTCGGCAAGGTGATGTCTCTGCTTTTTAAGATGCTGTTAGGTTTGTCATTGCTTTTCTCCCAAGAAGCAGGCGTCTTTTAATTTCGTGACTGCTGTCACCATCTGCAGTGATCATGGAACCCAAGAAAGTAAAATCTCTCATTGTCTCCATTTCTTCCCTTTCTATTTGCCAGGAGGTGATGGGACCAGTGGCCATGATCTTGGTTTTTTGATGTTGAGCTTTAGACCATATTTTGTGCTCTCCTCTTTCACCCTCATTAAGAGGTTCTTTAATTCCTCCTCACTTTCTGCCATCAGGGTTGTGTCATCAGCATATCTGAGGTTGTTGATAATTCTTCCGGCAATCTTAATTCCCGTTTGGGATTCATCCAGTCCAGCCTTTTGCATGATGAATTCTGCATATAAGTTAAATAAGCAGGGAGCGATATATAGCCTTGTCGTACTCCTTTCCCAATTTGGAACCAATCAGTTATTCCATATCCAGTTCTAACTGTAGCTTCTTGTCCCACATAGAGATTTCTCAGGAGACAGATGAGGAGACAGATGAAGTGATCAGGCACTCCCATTTCTTTAAGAACTTGCCGTAGTTTGCTGTGGTCGACAAAGTCAAAGGCTTTTGCATAGTCGATGAAGCAGAAGTAATGTATATGTCTTTCTGGAACTCTCCAGCTTTCTCCATAATCCAGAGCATGTTTGCTATTTGGTCTCTGGTTCCTCTGCCCCTTTGAAATCTAGCTTGCACTTCTGGGAGTTCTCGGTCCACATACTGCTGAAGCCTGCACATACTGCCTAGGAGCTTGCCATAGTTTGCTGTGGTCGACACAGTCAAATGCTTTTGTGTAGGAGCTATCTAGGAAGGATTTTTAGTAAACTACAGCTCTTGGTGTGTCTTGCAAGAGCTGCTTTTGAATCTGTGAATTATTTAGGCTATGTGTGTTTAACTGAATTAGATGGCACAGATGTGCCATTCTCTGCTAGCCTTGGAAAAATGCCTTTGTCAGATTGATGCTTCACTGATGTTGGAGGCAAATATTGCTCAGTTGCTATTTACATGATGTTTTTTTGCTGCCGCCTTTGTTATATTAGATTTGTTAGAGCTGTTTTAGTTGTTTTGAATCTGTTCGTTGTTTTGTTGTTGGAGCTCTGACTGTCTCGGGCATATGTACACTATTCTCTGCTGACTTGTTTCTTGTCTGCATTGGCACCATCATAGTGGTGGTGGGGCTGGCACATCCCTTTGATGAGGAACTAGAAGAATGGGACAAGAGATTTGTAGCATCCTTTTAGCACGGAATACTCATCATTTAGAAATACTCTTCACTGGATATATGTAACAAGTGGAGCAGCCCTACATATTTCCCAGAAGAACGTGTAAGCGACTGAAAGCTAACTGATGAAGTGTGCATGCACACGAAAGCTCATACCAAAATAAAAACTTAGTTGGTCTTTAAGGTGCTACTGAAGGAATTTTTTTAATGATTTATCCACAGTTCCCTTTGCCTGGAATGGGCCTAGTGATGCCATGTGAGGCCTTTTCATATGTTCTGGCAGTGTGATGCATGATCAGTGGAGGAAGCATCTCTGCAGCAGTCCGCCTAGCAATGCACACATTTGCTTGTGTATTCTGCAACCTGTCTCCACATAATTGGGAACACTGTGTGTTTATGTAGCTTTGCAGCTGTACAAAAGCATGAATGCGTGACAGTCTCGTATTCTTCCTCGTGTTAGTTTAAACACATTGAGTACTACTGAACATCTGAAAAGGGGTGGCAGTAATAGTAATAATAATTTAAAACATTTTACGCCACCCCACATCAATAATGGAAGGTCAGTTCACAATGAGACAATAAATCAAAGATTAAAATGCATTAAAATACATCACAATCCAAAGCAGATTTGCCAGTCGTCACTTAGACTCAGCATGAACAGACCACAAATTCTAGATAGCTATTTTGCAGTTGAAAGAATGAAATGAAACAAAAATCTAGTGAGCAAAAATAAACTGATGGTTTTGCTAATACAGGGTCCCTCCCAATACTGACATTTGGTTTAAATGAAGAATTCTATTGTAGCTAATAGAATAGGTTGTGGCGTGTGTGTGGTGGGGGGTACGCATGGCAGCTTTTCTAGTTTGCAAATGTGCTCATGAACACAAAAAGGCTTTTCATCCCTGTTAGCAAGCATAGTTAGCTCAAGATGTAAGCTAGCATTCTGAATCTGCGGCTAATCCCTAAACTTTTGTGTAAATTTGATCTAAAATGACTTGGTGCTGTGACACAAATGTCTAGACGTTGTAGTTCGCTCCTTTTTTCAGTAACTTGTATACTCTCTTTTGTATGTGGGAGAGGATTTGGCTATTACTCACCAACCTGAATGTAAGTAATTTTGTTTCTTTTCCATGCAGGTTGGATGAGTTCTCATTTGAAGGGGGGGAAATCCTGACTGCCAAGACTTTAGTTATGTGTGTTGGATTTACTTTACGTCCTTCTTAAATCTTGTCATTCTCTGTGGTGAGCTCATTAACTGTGGTCATAAGATGGTATGAGTCATGAACCATCACCTTGTAAAAGATGACACACGTGGCTTGGTTCTAGCTTGCTGTGTAATTTGTGGGCATTGCTTAGCCAAGTTTATAATCTCTATAGGAACTTCAGTGGGTCCATAGGAACATCACAGCATCCAATGGCGATTTGGGAGGGGGGGGGTTCGCATCAGGGCAAAGTGCGTAGAACCTCCTAGCGCCTCCACCTATCCATGCGCTGATCTGTGTGTACCCTGAGAGGTTTATAAGGGATGGTTTAACCCCGTCCATCCCCTTTTTTCAGCCTGTGCCTGATGTTGAGAGAGCCATCGCCATGGCGCAGGACAGGAACTGGAAGCCCAGAGTTTCCTATTCTCAGACTGTATTGTTGTTGTAGACTTTTTGTTTTCTATAAGCCACTTGGAGTGTACATGTATTTGTAGAAAATAGACATAGGAAGCTGCCTTATATTGAGCTGGGATAGCTCAGTTGGTAGAGCATGGGACTCTTAATCTCAATATCATGGGTTCGAGCCCCACGTTGGGCAAAAGATTCCTGCTTTGTAGGGGCCTGAACTAGATTACCATTGGTACCCCTTCCAATTCTGCAATTATATGATTCTATAAATTATTGGCCTCTCTAGCCAGAGGTGGCTATCCAGGGTTTCAGACATGAGACATTTCCCACCCTACCTGCAGATTTCAGAGATTGATCCTGGGATACATCCAGAAGAAATGGTGTACCACCGAGAGACTGCCCTTCCCCAAGTCTCTGGAGTATTGCTAATTGAGTATAACTTCGTGGCTCTGGTTTTACCTCATTATATTGAAATACATAGAGCTTTTATTATTGCTTTCTTTTAGCCTGATCGTGTTCCCCACATTTGTAAAAGCACAATAATAATAATAATTTATTATTTATACCCCGCCCATCTGGCTGGGTTTCCCCAGCCACTCTGGGCGGCTTACAACAGAAAAATGAAATAAAATAATCTATTAAACATTAAAAGCCTCCCTAAACAGGGCTGCCTTCAGATGTCTTCTAAAAATTTGGTAGCTGTTTTTCTCTTTGACATCTGATGGGAGGGCGTTCCACAGGGCGGGCGCCACCACCGAGAAGGCCCTCTGCCTGGTTCCCTGTAACTTGGCTTCTCGCAACGAGGGAACCGCCAGAAGGCCCTCGGTACTGGACCTCAGTGTCCGGGCAGAATGATGGGGGTGGAGACGCTCCTTCAGGTATACTGGACCGAGGCCATTTAGGGCTTTAAAGGTCAGCACCAACACTTTGAACTGTGCTTGGAAACATACTGGGAGCCAATGTAGATCTTTCAGGACCGGTGTTCTGTGGTCTTGGCGGCCGCTCCCAGTCACCAGTCTAGCTGCCGCTAGTGCAAATTAGGTAGTTTGGCATTAAAGAACAAACAGAATGAAATTCTCCACCATCTTTCTACTTCATGAATCTCATAAATCTGTTATTCTTTAAAGTGCCAATAAAAAAATTCCTTCAGTAGCACCTTAAAGACCAACTAAGTTTTTATTTTGGTATGAGCTTTCGTGTGCATGCACACTTCTTCAGATACAGTGAAATGGAAGTTTCCAGGCACTTATGTAGAGAAGGGGTGGGGAGGGGTGGGGATGGGGAGGGGGGATCACTTTTAAAGTGCCAAAACGTCTACTTCTGCTTCATTGACTATGCAAAAGCCTTTGACTGTGTCGACCACAGCAAACTATGGCAAGTTCTTAAAGAAATGGGAGTGCCTGATCACCTCATCTGTCTCCTGAGAAATCTCTATGTGGGACAAGAAGCTACAGTTAGAACTGGATATGGAACAACTGATTGGTTCAAAATTGGGAAAGGAGTACGACAAGGTTGTATATTGTCTCCCTGCTTATTTAACTTATATGCAGAATTCATCATGCGAAAGGCTGGACTAGATGAATCCCAAGCCGGAATTAAGATTGCTGGAAGAAATATCAACAACCTCAGATATGCAGATGAGACAACCTTGATGGCAGAAAGCGAGGAGGAATTAAAGAACCTTTTAATGAGGGTGAAAGAGGAGAGTGCAAAATATGGTCTGAAGCTCAACATAAAAAAAACCAAGATCATGGCCACTGGTCCCATCACCTCCTGGCAAATAGAAGGGGAAGAAATGGAGGCAGTGAGAGATTTTACGTTCAAATATCCTTTATTAGGCATATCAAACCACACATTATCACATAAAATTTATATACAGATTATATAAAATACAGACTCAGTTGAGCAAGGCTTATCCCAGTCAGTTCCTTAACTCCAGGAAGAGTATAGATATATATAAATACTACACCAAACACTGCCACACCACCTACCAATTAAGGAGCACTAACTCTCTTTGTAATGGCCCAGCCTTTCTGCATGGACAGCACTCAAAAATTCAGCTACGGATGTAGTAATTTGATCATCCCTGTCCGATAGTAGGACCTGAACGGTTGGTAGTTTGGAAATCAGCCAATTGAGTTGCAAGGCCTCTAATAGTTGTCTTCTGGCATGAGTTCCAAATTCACAGGAAAAGAAAATATGCTCCAAAGTATCAGGTTCCTGTTTACTACATTTGCAGAGACGCTCTGATTCTGGGAGACCCAAATATCTTCCTCTCACCATCATCGAGGGGAACAGATTTTACTTTCTTGGGCTCCTTGATCACTGCAGATGGTGACAGCAGTCACGAAATTAAAAGACGCCTGCTTCTTGGGAGAAAAGCAATGACAAACCTAGACAGCATCTTAAAAAGCAGAGACATCACCTTGCCGACAAAGGTCCGTATAGTTAAAGCTACCGTGTTTCTCATATTATAAGACACGTCTTATATTTATTTTTTCCTCAAAAAAACACACTGTGGCTTATTTTCAAGGGATGTCTTATTTTTTCCTCCTCCTCCTGCCGCGGCCGGCATTGCTGCTGCGCCTATCACTATGTCTTATTTTCGGGGTATGGCTTATATTCCTTGAATGCTTAAAAATCCTGCTATGGCTTATTTTATGGGTATGTCTTAAAATATGAGAATCAGGGTATGGTTTTCCCAGTAGTGATGTATGGAAGTGAGAGCTGGACCATAAAGAAGGCTGATCGCCGAAGAATTGATGCTTTTGAATTATGGTGCTGGAGGAGACTCTTGAGAGTCCCATGGACTGCAAGAAGATCAAACCTATCCATTCTTAAGGAAATCAGCCCTGAGTGCTCACTGGAAGGACAGATCGTGAAGCTGAGGCTCCAATACTTTGGCCACCTCATGAGAAGAGAAGAATCCTTGGAAAAGACCCTGATGTTGGGAAAGATGGAGGGCACTAGGAGAAGGGGACGACAGAGGACAAGATGGTTGGACAGTGTTCTCGAAGCTACAAACATGAGTTTGACCAAACTGCGGGAGGCAGTGGAAGACAGGAGTGCCTGGCATGCTCTGGTCCATGGGGTCACGAAGAGGTGGACACGACTAAACGACTAAACAACAACAAAGTGCCAAAAGGCTCCTAAATAAATTTGTAATCAGATTGTCATCTATTATAAACTAACAGAACTTTAAAAACTTTAGATAAATGGTGGATTTGTTTTTCATTTGATCTCTTTTGAGTATTACTGTTTTTTGTTTTCATGTTTTCTTTTCTGGGTGCACAAA